>NC_056747.1:368482980-368527980 GCF_019279795.1 Protopterus annectens | reverse complement strand
AATCGATCTGGCAGGATATTGGCAATATCCTTGGGATCAGTATATTTAATGCCATTCTGTTGTAGCTCAGAGCAGACCTGAGCATTGCCATTTAGACTGTTGACATAACTATAGAATCCCTTGCGACTGTCTTTGGAATCTTTGGCAATTTTATTTTCGTAACTAGCTTTGGAGGATTTTATGCGGGACCTCAGCTTCTTACTGAGGCTGGTAAGGGAGTTTTTTTTTTTGCATCCTGGGATTTTCCCCTTTTCTGCAACAGTTTCATCCTTCTGTTATATAGTTTGTTTATGGCAGGGGACCACCACATTGGCTTCCTTTTTTTGGAGGAGAGCGTATTGGTTCTATTTGGGATGGCACGATTCATGCACGAGTGGATGTGCTAGTACAGTGCCTTACTGCAGGATTCAGCAGTCGAACTTTCAGATCCCGTCTGCATGAGTGTCATGAAGTTTGTCACTTCTGACTTGAGTAGCATGAAGTTGGCTTTAGAGAAAATTTTTTATGGAGGTTTCCTTACTGGGGGGAAGGGGTGGGATGTGAACGTCAAGGGTGATTTGCTTATGGTCAGACCTGACCAATGAGGGGGTGACCACTGGTGTGGAGCATCTATCTCCCATGTTGGTAATGACCAAGTCTAGGATACTGGAGCCCCTGGTGGGACAATGGATTATTTGATCCAGGGAGTTGCCTCCAATATCAGAAATAAGGTAATTTAATAATTTCTCTTGATATCCTCTTTGAAAAAACATATCCCTTATGTAGGCTGCCTCTAACCCAAATACATCATCTTCACTTGTTAATCTACTTAGTCTAATAATTTGACCTCTGGGTACATTCCATTTTGTGTAATAAGGGTGCTGACTGCTAAACAAATGGTTAACAGAAATGATTTTTCTAAATATTCTACTATGAAAATACCAGTTTACTAAATCCAGACTAAGATTTACATCTAAAAATTATTAAACCACATTCCCCTTAACTATCTGTAGTAAACCTTAAAACATTGTGGCAGTATTTAAAAAGTTATAAAATACTTAAAATTTCTCTTCACTACCTTTCCATATAAAACTAATCATCTATGCAATGGTTATAAATGCAAACTTGTTGGGGGGGGGGGCTTGGATGGCAACCTGAAAGCAGCAGAGTTCTTGGGCTCTGCAGTCTTCATTTTTTCCTGACAGGATTTTTTATTAAATTTCAACACCAAAGACCTGAAACTACTAAAATCTGATTCTGGAAGTCGTAAGCCACAAGTTGGTGTAATTCTTAAGCTAAATTGTTCATATTTGCCTGTCAAACTTTCAAACAGAAGTGTCATTGAAACCACAGTCATAAAGGAAGATGAGCAGCTACAAGTTTTCTCAGCCAAAAACTCCAATGAAGAAAGAAAGTACAGTTGTGTACACTTACCATAAATGTAGATGTTCGAGAGTATTCACTGTTGCAGTCCTCACATATGGGTTGTCAGAGTCCTTGGCATAGGACGTCGGTTGCCGCTGGTTGTAAAACTGACGTCAGAACGTCAGGTATAAAGGGAGGGAGCCGACGCCATTTCCTCAGTTTTTCTTGCCTTAATTGTCAGAAGCCCCCAAAAGAAGGCTAACCCAGGAAGGCAGCACCCTGGACACGTCATACAAAAAATAAAAAAGTATATAGTCTGTGCCTTAGGAAAAAAGGGGAAATGGAGGGTGGGAAACCAGGACTGCAACAGTGAATACACTTGAACATCTACATTTATGGTAAGTGTACACAACTGTACTATGTTCTTCGTGTTTCACTGTTGCAGTCCTCACATATGGGTTGAGTCCCAAAGCCCAGGAAAAAGACAAAAGGGGGGGGGGGGGATCACAGATTAAGGGTTGGTAAGAAGGCCCTGCAAAACTGCAGAGGCAAAACCAGCCCTGGATTTAGAAAACAAAGGTAGATTGTAATGCTTTGTGAAAGTATGGACAGAAGACCAAGTAGCTGCTTCTAGAATGTCCTTAGCAGGCACACCTCTCAGAAAGGCTGCAGAGCTAGAGGCTGCTCTAGTAGAATGGGTCCTAATACCCTGAGAGGGAACCTTCCCATGCTGCAGGTAACAAAAGTGAATACAATGAGCAATCCATTTGGAGATGGTTTGTTTTGAAATAGCTTTACCCTGAGCCCCAGGAGCAAAACTAACCAACAACTGTTCAGATTTTCGAAAGGATTTAGTCCTAAGTAAAATCTCAGTTGTCTATGCACATCAAGAGAGTGCAGAATCCTTTCCCCTTTATTTTGGGGATTGTTGAGAAATGTAGGCAGGTGAACAGACTGGTTAAGGGTTAAACTGGAAACTACCTTAGGCATGAAGGAGGGATTAGTTCTCAGAGAAACCCAATATGAGTGAAAAATAAGAAGAAGTTATGTACCTACCATAACGTTCCATGTTAGTTGTCTTCTCTCGCCTTCTTTCTTGCTTGATGGGTTCGGAGCCGATCCCTCGGCTCCGACTCGGCACTTGCTAAGCTCGAGAGTCACTTTTACCAGCTCGAGGCAGCCCCATATCCCATGATGCAAGGCGGTAAGTACCCAGATCTCGTTTGATGACAAAGGGCAATAGCACCAAGCATAAAATACTTCCCAAAGGAAGAAAGAAAACTTACAGATGGAAGAAGGACCAGGTCTGAATGGTCTTCAGCATAATAATGTCTTATAACAAGGTCTGTCCAGGCCAGGGGGAAGGAGGGAGGGTCGAAGAAAGAAGTAGAGAAGACAACTAACATGGAACGTTATGGTAGGTACATAACTTCTTAATGTTAAGTTGTCAATCTCTTCATTCTTGCTTGATGGGACAGCGTCCTAGCACCTCTATCCTGGGTGGCTCAATGGAACAGACTCTTGAGGACTGTAGAGCCAAAGCTGGCTCTGTCCCTGGAGGCCAAGTCCAATTTGTAATGGGAAACAAAAGTGTGAGGAGTGGCCCAAGTGGCGCTGCACAAATAGTGTCTAAAGGAAGTCTAGCTTGAAAGGCTGTAGAAGTAGCTAAGCTCCTAGTTGAATGTGCTTTAGGTTTTGAGCACAGCTGTTTTCCCCTGAGCAGATAAATTTCAGAGATGACCGAAGAAAGCCATCTGGACAAGGTCACTTTAGAAACAGGAAGGCCTTTTTATTATCCGCATAGGAAACAAAAAGTTGATCAGATTTTCTAAATTTTTTTGTTCTGTCCAAATAATATCTAAGTTGACGGTGGACATCAAGATAATGTAGCTTTTGTTCTGCTCTGTCTGAATAGTTTGGGAAAAATACAGGGAGATCAATGGATTGATTCAAATTGGTCTTTGAAGCGACCTTAGGCAAAAAGGTCGGATTAGTTCTCAAAGATACTCTGTCTTTGTGGAAAACCAAATAGGGGGGTCGAACCGATAGAGCATGAAGTTCAGACACCCTCCTGGCCGATGTAATAGCCACTAGGAATAAAGTTTTCCAAGAAAGAAATTTCAAGGAACAAGAAACAGCTGGCTCGAAGGGGGGAAGAATCAAGGATGTCAGCACTAAATTTAGATCCCACTGAGGAGGAGGATTCCTGATTGGAGGCTTTAGTAGGAAAATTCCTTTCAAGAAGGCCCTGCAGAGCCTATGGGACATAATATTATGATCTGCTACCCGACATGAAAGTTGGAGATAGCAGCCAATTGAACTCTGACTGTGGAAGAAGAGGAGCCTGCATGAAAAATCTCTGCTAAGAAGTCCAGGACTGCCTGAACAGGGGCAGTGAAAGGATCAATATTCTTGGCCTTAGCCCAATAAGAGAAACGTTTCCATTTGCTTGTATAAATCCTCCTGGTAGAGGATTTTAACGGCTACTATGATGTCTCTAACTGGGTTAGAGATCAAAGGAAGCCTGGCTAAGGAAGGAAGTGGAGCAACCATGCTGTGAGGTTGAGAGAAGGGATAGACCGGTGCAGATGACCCGATTGGTGAATCAGAAGATCTGGCACTGGGTCCAGATGCCACGGCTGCACCAAAAGGTGATGATGGAGGAACGGGAACCAAACTTGTCGAGGCCAGTAAGGGGCAATGAGAATCAATTTGGCTCTCAAAACGGTAGCTTTCTGGATAACTTGAGGGATCAGAGGAAATGGAGGGAAGGCATAAAGAAGTCCCTGGGGCCAATCCTGGGTCAGAGTGTCTCTGGGGGGATGGCCTGGTAGAGGGAAGAGACAGAAGAAGTCTGGACATTTGCTGTTTTGGGGAGTAGCAAAAGATCGCAACATGGACGACCCCATTCCAGAAAAATCTCTTCCGCTATAGATTGCTTGAGAGACCACTCGTGAGGCATGAGAATAGCTCTGCTCAATCTGTCCGCTACAATGTTGGTTTTCCCAGGGATATGCGTTGCTACCAGTAACCGATGAGAGGAGATCGCCCATTGCCATAGTCTGAGCGCTTCTCGACACAAGGGGTAGGACTTGGTTCCGCCCTGTTTGTTGATATACCAAACTACAGACATGTTGTCTGTGTGGACTGCAATTGTCCCTACGGGAAGAAAGTCGTTGAGGGCTTGCAACGTTAAAAGCACTGCTCTCATCTCCAGGACATTTATGTGCAGATGGTACTCGAACTGCTGCCACGTCCCATGAACCATCCTGCCCTGATAATGACCCCCCCACCCGATCAGGGAGGCATCCGTGGTGACAGTGGCTATCGGGGATGGGGGTACAAAGTGTCTGCCTTGGTGAACCTGAGGAGATGCGATCCACCAAGCAAGATGATCTTTGCAAGTCTGTGTCACCAGAATCTGGTGACGCATTGGAAGTTGTTGGTACGACCACTGTGTGAACAGCATCCACTGAAGAAGGCGCATGTAGAAGCCGGCCAGGGGAAGAAGAGTAATGGCCGCAGCCATGAGGCCTAATACCTTTAGAACCATTCTGGCCTGTACTTTCTTGTTGGCTAGAATGATCCTGACATGACTTTGAATGTCTGAAACTCTTTGATCTGTAAGGGTAGCTGACATCCGAACAGTGTCCTATGAAGGTAATAGACTGGCAGGGTGATAAGGATGACTTTTCGAAGTTGATTGAGATGCCCAAATGAGAACAAAGATTTATTGTGTAATCCCTGGCTTGTATAAGCTGATGCCTGGTGGTGGCTGACAGGAGCCAGTCGTCGAGATATGGAAACACCTGGAATCCTTGACGTCTCAGGTGAGCCGTGACCACTGCCATGCATTTGGTGAACACTCTGGGGGCTGTAGTGAGACCAAAGGGCAGGGCTCTGAACTGGAAATGACTGGACCCCAGCGAAGCGGAGAAATCTCCTGAGCGTCTGTGAATTTTGATGTGATAGTACGCATCCTGAAGATCTATTGAGCACATCCAGTTGTCCTTCTGTAAGAAGGGCAGAATTGACTGAAGAGTGACCATTCGGAATCTTGTCTTCCTCACAGACTTGTTGAGTCTGCTGAGATCCAATATTGGTCTCCAGTCTCCCGTCTTTTGGGGACCAAAAGAACCTTGAGTAGATTCCGGCTCTGAATGGTCTGTTGTAACTGGCTGAATGGCTCTTTTGCAGTAGTTTTGAGACTTCTAACTCTGCAATTTCCCTTAGACTGGGTGGTACATCTGGAAGGGAATTTGAGGGAAAGGACTTTCCTCGAAAGGAATTATGTAACCCTTGGATATGATCGACTGTACCCATCTGTCTTGAGAGGGGGAATGCCGGGCTTCTGGGTACAGTGATAATCTTCCCGACTGCCTCCAAGGAGGGACAGCCGGGCAACATCTCAGGGATGCTGAAAGGGCTTGTCAGAGAGGCTCTCTGTTTCCCTGTTTTTGGACCCCTCTGCCTCTAGAGCGTCTGTTGTTGTTACCCCTCTGCCTCTAGGGGTAAATTGACCACGTGAATCGGCGTGACTCCTTGGGATTTGGAACCACATTTTGCCACCTTTCTGTCCTTTGGGGTAAGGTCTAGAAGGGTGGAAAACGGACTCCTACGGCAGAAAGAGTCTTGCCGTCCTGCTCACACCTGGTCAAAGTTTCCTTCACTTGAGGGCCAAACAAAGCTGACCCATCAAAGGGAGAATTTGTGAAGGACGCCTTAAAGGGATCTGCAAAGTCACATAGCCGCATCCAGGCTTGGCGTCTAAGAGCCACACCTGTACCTGCGGCCCTACTCTCCATCAGCAGCATATGATATTAGCCGCATGGAGGAGTTTGCAATGGAATTAAGGGTTCCTAGCTGCGAAGCAATTTTTTCCTGAGCTCCTGCAGCTGTAGGATCCTGAACAACATCACCTAGCTCCTTAAGGATATCCCTTTGGAGTCTGGTGAAGTGACATAGGTAATTCAGCGAACGCATAACAAAGGTCGCTGAGGAAAACATCCGCCACCTATCCATGGTCCTAGAGTCCTTATTAGGAGGATGAACGGCACGGAAGGATCTGCAAGTTCCTTCTTGGTGGCAGCAGCCACCACCATGGCATCAGGGGACACCCTTAGTGAGGAATTGCTTGTCACACGGGCAGTGATAAATTTTGAAGGCCTCCTAGGGACTGGCTCTACAGAGTCAGGAGCTGCCAACCTGCATCAGGGGGTCGAAGGCGGAGACACCCAGGAGGAGAAGGGCCGGGATCCAAACGCCTCTAGGTATACTGACTCATCCTCAGAGGGATAGTTGGTGGGCCAGTTTCCCCTCTGTTTAAGGAGTTCTAGGATGTCTGAGAAGGAGACATCCTCAGAGGATCTAGGGATCCCTCTGACTCATCAAAGTCAGTATCTGAAGTGATAGACTCGGGGAGTCTACATGTTTCCAAGTCCTCTTCCTAGGAGGATCTCCCGAAACATCAGGAGAATCCTCGGAAGAGGAAATTCCCAATGGGGAAACCTGAGGCGGAGGATCTCTGGGTCCTGTAGCAAGAGAAGTGGCAGAGATGTCAACAGGCACTATAGAGGGAGGAGCTAAGGGAACAGACTGCTGACTGATACCAGTGGCCAGCACTCTTCATCACCTCGAATGCTCCCCTCCCAGGCAGGTCCGAGAGACCCGTTCAAGAACTAGGAACTCCAGGGACCACAAGCCTCCGAGGCAGATTTCGAGCCGAGCTCACCAAGGCCAAGGCTCCAAGGGAAGAGCGGGCTCGGACAAGGGTCCGATGCCACTCACCCCTCGGAGGAGACCATGGAAGCCCGACCACGAATCCCTCTAAGGAAGGTCTCAAGAGGAGATAAGAGTAGAGGCTGAAGGAACAGAAGGGGTATCTGTCCTCCAGCCGTAGCAGTAACCATTCGAAGACTCCAACTCCAAGCTCTGGGGTAGAGTTGAAGGAGGAACTGTAACGGGGTGTGGACCAATAGTCGACTGTTGAGACGGACTATGTAACATTTGGGCCAGTGCCTGTGACTTAAGTAATCTACTGACCACTCTCTCTAAGTCATGGTCAGAAAGCCTGGATGACCTTGAAGATCGGCTCCGATGGCTCCGCTCCAGTAGAGGTGAAGCCGAGTATCGGCCCCAAGGAAGGAGACCTCGACCTCTTCCTGGAAGGAGCCACCGGAACCGATGAAACTATAGACCCTGTCGGAGCCGACAACTTATTGGAGCCGACAGGTAGCCTCGATGCATCGGCTCCAGCCGGAGCCGATACAGCCACAAAAGTAACGGTGTCGAGCCGATCGGAGCCGACACGATGCCTGTGCCACATGGTGGTCGGAGCCGATCGGAGCCGACACGAAGTGGTCGGCAGAATCGGCACCGATAGCCATCGGTGCTAGAATCGGCTCCAGCCGGAGCCAATCTCGACTCAGAACGAGTCGGAGCCGAGGCCGCAGGCTTTGACACAGAAGCCTGGGCCTTGGAAGACTTGGCAGTCTTAGGTGGAGCCGACTTAGCCGGAGAGCCCTCCGGCTTAAGAAGGCCCCTAAGTATTAGCTTGTTTCTTCTTTCCTGCAGGACTCTCTGGCTGAAAGAATGACATATAGCACAGGAGTCCTGCAGGTGAAGAGGGCCCAGGCAATAAAGGCAAGAAGTGTGACCGTCTGTCAGAGACATCTTCTGACAGCACGAGTCACACTTCTTAAAGCCTGAGACCCTTTCTTTTGACATGGTGTCACACAAAACACACACACACACCAGTCAAAGCCTTAAATTTTAAATATACCAAAAAGGTACCAACACACACACACACCCTAACAGGGGGGGGGGATGGGATGGGTAAAGTCTGACTAAAAAATAATAAGAGACAGACAAATTTCTGTCAGAAACAGATTAAAACTAAATAAAAACTAACAATAAGGGGTTTTTAAGTTTAAAAGGGGCTAAAATAGCGAAATAGTAATCACTTACCAGGAGCTGGTAAAAGGAGGACCTCATAAGCGAAGCGGCAAACGAGATCTGGGTACTTACCGCCTTGCATCATGGGATATGGGGCTGCCTCGAGCTGGTAAAAGTGACTCTCGAGCTTAGCAGTGCAGTCGGAGCCGAGGGATCGAACCCATCAAGCAAGAATGAAGGCGAGATTGACAACTTAACATTGAAAGGTTCTACTGTCATTAAGGTTTGCAGCTCAGATACCCTTCTAGCTGAAGTAATAGCTAAAAGGAAAGCAGTCTTCCAGGATAGAAACTTCAAATCTGCAGAGGCAGCTGGTTCAAAGGGAGGCACAGTAAGTTTTTCCAGGACATAATTAAGATCCCAAGCAGGAGTAGGAACTCTTCTGGGAGGTCTAAGATTACTAGCTCCTTTCAGGAACTGTTTCGACAAGGGTTGAGAAAAAATGGGTTGCTCAAAAGAACAATGAGCCGAAAGTGCTGAAGCGTGAATTTTGATTGAAGAAAAAGGAAAGTCCACCATTAAGCAGTCCTGCTAGGTAGTCAAGAATGAGGGAAAGAGAAGGATGAGAAGAGTCTTCTTTAGCCAGCATCCAAGAGCAAAATAGAGTTAAATGCAGAGTTTGAAGATAAGGATGAAGGAACTTTCCCCCATCCTGAACCAACAGATCTGGTACCAGGGGAAGATGCCAAGGCTGAGCCTGTGAAAGGCTGCGAAGAAGGGGATACCAGTGCTGCCTGGGCCAATCTGGAGCTATAAGAATAGCCTTTGGTTTTTCGTCCCTTATCTTTAGCAGCACTCTCGGAAGAAGAGGCAGAGGAGGGAATGCATAAACTGAGATGTGTCCATGGGAAGGACAACGCATCCACCCTCCAAGTTTTGTTGTGAAACTCCCTGGTGCAGAAGGTTGGAAGGAGATGATTGGTGTGAGAGGAGAAAAGATCCATTTGTGGGGTGCCCCAATGATGAGTGACGTGATGGAAAATGTCCTTGTTCAGTTGCCACTCATGAGGATCCAGAACATGTCTGCTCAAATGATCTGGAGCATTTCTCCCCGGGCCTCCGCTGAAAACAGGCTCTGTGAAACCTAGTCGGACTTTCCCGGTCAACAAACGATAAATAAATAAATAAAATAAATAAATAAATAAATAAAATCTGCCAAGGAGTTTAGCCTCCCTGTGAGATACTGGGCTATTAGATGTAAGCCCATGGATGCTGCTATGGACCATAGTCTCATGCTTTGTCAGCACAAGGGGTAAGAGTGAGTCACCCCCTACTTGTTGATGTACCACATGACAGTGGTATTGTCTGTCCTGATCAGCAGAGTCCCAGGGTAGAGTAGATCCTTGAAAGCCAGCAAGGCCTGCTGCACTGTCATCAATTATTTTAAGTTTATGTGCAGATGAATCTGCTGGTTGCTCCAAGTCCATTGTATGCTCCTGCCTTCCAGATGAGCCCCCCATGCAACATCTGAGGCATCTGTAGTGAGAGTCTGGCTGGCAGGTGGTGGGTGGAAAGGCAGACCCTTGTTCTGAGAACAGGCTGTCACCCACCAGAGGAACTCCATTTGTAGACAGGGAATCAGGGGAAGAATCAAGTCTAAGTCCTGTGTGTGTCGACACCAAAGGTTCTTGAGGTACCATTGAAGTTTTCTCATATGCAGCCTTGCATATGGGATCATCAAAAGACATGAAGCCATGAACCCCAATGCTTGCAGGAATTGCCTTGCAGAGAGCTGGGTCATGCTTGATAAGTTCATGAAGTAAGCCGAAAGATCTTCTTGCTTCTGTTGAGGGAGGAATACCATCTGGGTGACTGCATTCAGACTCGCTCCCAGGAAAGCAATCGCCCTTGTAGGAACCAACTTTGACTTCTTTTCATTGACAGTGTAACCCAAAGAGGTAAGAGTGTTCTTCACAAAATCCAAATCCTTTTCTAGTTGTTCTGGGGAGTTTGCTTGAATGAGACAGTTGTCCAGGTAAGGATAAATTTGAATGTTTCTCTGCCTGCAAAAGCCAATGTCTGGAGCCAGGCACTTGGTAAAAACTCTGGGAGCAATAGATAAGCCAAAGGGCAATGCTGAGAATTGAAAGTGCTGCTTCCCAGCCCTGAAGCGAAGAAACTGCCTGCAACTTTCCCTTACTGGGATATGCAGATAAGCCTCCTTTAGATCCAAAGTTACCAGCCATGAATCCTTGTCCAGCATTGGTAGTAACTGTTGAAGGGTAAGCATCTTGAATTTGGTAATCACCAGAAAAGTGTTTAGAATAGACAGATCCAGAATAGGGTGCCAGGTGCCCCCTTTCTTGGGTACCAGAAAAAGTCTTGAATAAAAACCTAGGCCTGCTTGATTTGCACAAACTAGTTCTATAGCCCCCATAGTCAGTAAAGAAGAAATCTGAGTTTCTACCTCTGCCCTGAGAGTTCTGGGTATGTCTGGGATCCCCTGTACAACAGAGAAGGTGGGAAAGTAAAATTTGTAACCTTGGTTTACTATATTGAGCACCCATTTGTCATCTGTGATGGTAGACCATACCTCTGCGAACCTGGCTAACCTTCCCCCCAAAGAAACCCAGGGCCTGCAGAGATGGGCACAAGAAGGCCGGAGTCATTGAGAATGTTTGCTTTGGCGAGCTGTCTTAGAACTCCCCGATTTAGCAGAAGAAGAAGAATGCCATTGCTTAGCCCTTTGAGGGGCAGAAGGCTGCCCTCTGGAAGATCTGAAACCCCTAGGCCTAGAGCGACCCTGCTTGCCAGGATCAGGGAAAGACCAGTTCTTGGAAGGATAATGCCTACTAAACAGAGTAGACTGAACCTGAATGAAATCTTTTACACCTTGCATAAATTTTGCCTTATCCTCCAACTTCTTCAGTACCTCCTCAGCCTTATTACCAAAAAGATTGTCCTTGTGCAAAGGAACATCCATCAACTTACACTTAACAGGTTCAGAAAGAGGCTGCTCCCTGAGCCAAGCATGCCTTCTAATTACAGAACCAGTGGCTGCTGCTCTGCAGGAAGCCTCCAAAGTGTCACAACCACAATGACGTGAATGCTTAACTAAAGTGGCAGAATTCAGTAAGTCTTGTAAATCTTTGTTCTCCGTCATGGAAGGAATATCTCCAAGTTTAGCCTTAATAGCCTCCAAAGTATGTTGCTGATACTTAAGCATATGAAAAAGACAATTCACGGATCTAATGGCAAGAGTTGCAGAGGTATAGACTTTTTTTTACCCCACCTGTCTAAGGCCCTAGACGTCTTATTAGAAGGCACAGGGTTTTTAGCAACAGTAGCCTTAAACACCCTTGGGGCCTTGAGAAATCATTTCTGGATCAGCAGTAGGGATTTTAAAAAGGAATTGAAGAGATTCAGGACCCCTATAATACCTATCCGGTTTTCTGGGGGCAGGAGAAACAGAATTAGGAGTTAAAGAATTTTCCATGAAAACATCATCCAAAACTTGAGGTATAGCCAGAGGCTTATGCTGAGGCAAATCCAAAAATTCCCTGATTCTTTTCTTAGACTGTGGAAAATCCTGACATTCCTATTTAAAATGCTCTCTAAGGGTATTTAAAGTATCCCCAAAGGAAAACTTTTCTGGAGGGGAGGCAGAAGGGATAGAGTCCTCAGCATCAGAATCCTCAAAACCAGAAAAAAGTTGAGAATGTCCTTCTTCACCAGCAGACATACTGGAAATCTCAGAATCTGAGACAGACAAAACATCAGGAGATAATTCCCCTGGTCCTCTATGAAGGGGGGTATGAGAGCCCCTAATCAGGGAAAGAAGATCACCAGCCATCTTTACTAATTGGGACTGTGGCACAGAACGGGAGGCAGATGCCTGCTTGTGAGAAGGTTTGCGGCTGGAAGGTTTACTAGCAATCCGGAGGGACTTGGGAGGACTAGCAACTGCAGAAGTCTGAACTAAGGTAGTCGGTCTGGTTCTGATCTCATGTCGAAAAGAAGACGCATCAGAAGCCGGTGCCTGCAAAGTGGCTCCGGACCCATCTGAGGTGGGGACAGGCGGAGGTTCTGAAGACAAAATAGCAGCCTGCGGCATGGACGACTCCATAAAGGTTTCGACAGAGGCTTGCGGCTAAAAATCTGCGGACTGCAGGGGCTGCAAAAGCGCCTCACTGACTACCGCTGTGCTGACTACCAATTTCACAGGTGAGTCGGCAGATTTAAACCTAGGCCTGTCACGGTCCTTGTCTTTGCATTTCCTAGGTATAACCGAATTCGGGAGACCAGAAGACACCATACCGACGAACTCAGGCCAGACTCCGAAATGCTTATACAAAATCTTAGCTCTACGGCATATGGCACAAAGGTTAAAGGAAGCACAGAGATTGCAGTTAGGGACGTCGTGCTCAAGGCCCAAACAAGTTATACAATAGGAATGGAAATCACAGTGCGGAATCTGTTTTCCACAGGCAAGACAGTTATTAACTTTATCTGACATTCGTTAAAGCAAGAAAAGAGGATCCTCGACAGGGTACTTATCTGAAGGCGTCTTCAACTTGGTAGTCGGAAAGCAAAACGAAGGTAAACGACCGACCTGCACTAGTGCGAATTGCATCTGCTTCGGGCTCCGCGGCAAGAAAGACTGAGGAAATGGCGTCGGCTTCCTCCCTTTATACCCGACGTTCTGATGTCAGTTTTACAATCGGCAGCAGCCGACGTCATATACCAAGGACTCTAGTATTCGGGCCGACTGAGGGCTACCGGGAGCCAGATAACCCATATGTGAGGACTGCAACAGTGAAACACAAAGAACATATACAGGCAATCCTTACTATAGCTCAATACCTGGTGGGTAAAACAAACAAATTAAACTTAACAGTGGACCAGTATAAACAAAGATATCACCAAATAATCTTATTAAATGAAGTCCTTAAACAACAAACTGCCAGACTGCTGCTTTGGAAGATTCTGTAACATATAGACTACAGGTTAACAGAAAAAGAGAAAACATAGCATTTCTTCTTGAAGAAAACACCAGACTCATTGAAAAGATAGATGACATTGAGAACAGAACCAGAAGAAACAATATAAGACTCTATGGTATCCCGGAGCAGATGGAGGGGACAATATGATTAATTTTCTGACTTCTTGGATTCCTAAATCCTAAACCTACCTGAAGCACTATCCTTCGGGACAGAAAGGGCACGCAGGTCTTTAACTACAACTTCTGTATCCAGTAAAAACAGCCGTCCAAGATCTACTATTGTAAAATTTATCTCCACTCAACACAAAGACCTGGACTGCCTGGTCCCTTGCTCCATTAAAAATTGGTGACCAAACTATCAGGTTTGACCATGACTTTTCACCCCTTTTAATGTCCAAAAGAAAAGCATGTGTCCCTCTAAAATCATTAAAAAAGGAAGTAATCAAAGTACAACTCATATTCCCAGCAAGAAAAAGACTATCCCTGCCAAAAGGAAAGGAAACTTTTGATACTCTTGAAGAATCATCCACATTTGTCAAAAAAAAAATAACCTTATAAATCAACCTGAACCCATGGATTCTTCAATGAACTTAAAAAGACAAGTGTTTTCTCCCTTCTAAATAATGTGGAATCTTACACAGAAGGTAATGTAACTTTTTTTCTCTACTATCTTTTTCACAACAATGCCAACTTTATAATCATATAGTACTCAAAATTCAAGTAAATCAAAATCTTATTCAACTGCAAACAACTACTTTATACATTTATCTCTTTATTTACATGGCATAGCACTAGTGAAAATGGTAAAACATCACTCACTCACTCATTTCATATATTTATATTTCTTTTATATCCATACTTATTTCTTCATGTACGTCCTTTGCCTTTTTGTTTTAATCCTAGTGTCATAGTATTTAATCACTGCAGGATAGAGAAATGCTTACTGTGTTACTTTTAAGTATTTAAAAAGAAAGTGGTGACATTTTATTATTATATATACATTTACTACTTAACTGAACCTTCTATACTGTGCTCCACTTAACTAATGTATCTTATAGCTGTATATGGTTGGTAATTTGGAGCCTTTATTTTAAATATTCATCATTTTACAAGTTATGCTTAAAAGCTTCACTTCACTAGAAAATTCCTGCCTACTTACTTTTTTGATAGAACTTTGACTTGTGTGACAAGATTGAGCTTCTAAAGGCTTCGGTTATCTCCCAGACTCATGGGAAACAATCTGTGCTGCCTTTCAGGAAGTAGGCATGACCTCTGAACCTGTTTCTCTTCATTGAACTTTAACAGCCAATCAGATTCAAGAATGATTGTTTGAACTGTGTTTTCATTCATTTAGCAATTATTTTTATCTAAAAGGCTTTGTGAGCATATTTTTTTTTATCTAAAAAAGCTTTATAAGCACATGTTTTACTGTAAATAGTGATTTATTTACAGTAAATAAGAATTACAAATATGTTTCGGACAGTGAGTTTTAAATGCATCTTTTTTCCTGTCTGCTTTGATGACATTACAGTCCTTTATTTACTCATAGTAACAAATAATTAGGATTAATCAATTTATCTTAGTCTGTTTAGATAAAAAAAAAATAAGAAACTGTATACAGCCTCATGTTCTTAGTTCATGTATATATAGTATATTACATTGGACTTTTCCTTTTGTATCTTTTTAATGTACATGCAGGTTCCCTTCTGCTTACTATTAACCTGCAGTAGCTATGAATTCCTACTAGATGTCATGACAGGGTTAGTTTGTGGCTTCTATGAGAGTTATAGTAAGCCTGGATTTATTTTAGCCATGTAGAAGTTTGTTGAAATATACAGTTTTATTGTTTTCAAATTTAGAGTTTTTAAATTGTCCATAACAGTTTAAAAAATGTATTTGTCATAATGAATCAAGGAAAGCACTTTTCAATTTTACTTATAATGGCAATCTCCGCCAAATGATAATATTTAACATTATATCTATTAAAGTCAACAACCCCAAGAAAAGGAGTAGTGTCAACAAATATTTAATGCTACATAAAGCAGATTTGGCATTTATTCAGGAATCTCACTTAACAGAAAATCTCAACAAATTAACCTTTAAGGATCATAAGATTTTGGTAAGTTCAAACATCAACCACAAACGAAGAGGTGTCCTAATTTTACAAAGAAAATCAATGAGAATTCCAGAAACAGTTGACTCATACTCAAACAATGATGGTATGCTTGCTTTAGTCATATAAAACTAGATAAAAGATGTACACTTTTGCAAACACCTACTGGATACTGGGTATTGGGACTAAAACTGTGAAAAAAACAATTTAGACACCATAACATTAAAGTCTAAAGGTGCATTACTATTAATAGGTGATTTAATTGTATCTTGTCCTCCACTGATACTACAAGCTCAAAATCCCTTCAAGATGTCCCCTGTTACCAATCACTTGAACTATATAAAAGAGAGAAACCTAACTGACATTGATGGTATAAAAATATTATCCTCCCTGAAATATTCTCACTACTCTTACAGATTTGGCATGCAGACCAACATAGACAAAGTCTTTGTAACCAGTTCTTTACTGGCCAACACTGATAATGCAATGCTGACATCATGCCCTATGTCTGACCACAATGCTATCGAAATAAAGCTTTACCTAGATGTCAATAATAATGAAGAGGTTTTAGATATTATCCTATGGGACACTATGCCATGTAAGACTACCTTTAAAGTCAAAAGCTGGTATATAAATAAAAGGAAAGAGTGAGATAAAAAACTGGTAGACATACAAAAAGAAATTGCTGAACTAAAACTAAAACTCACAGCAAATGACAAATCTGCATTAGCTGACATTTGTAAACTGAACAAGGAATATCAGGATATCATGCAGTATAAAATATCAATAAATCTGGAAAAAATCTGATTACAATCCTACACAATTAATCCCAAGAGTATGCACAGAATTGTGATTAGCTCTAAACGTTTAAATGAATAAAGTCATATAAAAGAAATAACACACTAGCAATAATCATACTATCAAAGTTACAGATTTAAAAAATACCTTATTATGTTTTAAAAACCATTACAAGAATATCAATAACTCATCTACAAGTGATAAAAGTATAGACAACTTTCTTGCTAACTATTCAAAAGAAGCTAGCTAAACACAATATTAATAACATAGATAAACCCTTTTCCTTTAAAGAATTAAAGGAACAAATAAAAAATCTTAAGACAATAAATGCACCCGGGCTGGCTGGTCTAATTCCGAAATTTTATAAACTTTTACCTGATAATATCTTGAAACTCTTACTCAATGCATTCCAAGAAGTTAAAACTACAGTAAACATCCGTCCCTCATGGAAATATTCTATCATCTCTCCCATCTTAAAATCAAATAACGATCCCAACCTTTGCACATCATACAGGCCAACTTCTTTGCTTAACATTGATTACAAGATATTCATGTCTATCTTAGTGACAGATTAAATAACATTATTTCAATATTTTGGATGGCGCAGTCACCTCACAGACAGCAAGAGGTTCTCTAGTTCGATTCTCGGTTGGGGTGCCTTCTGTGTGGAGTCTGCATGTCCTCCCTGCGTTCGTGTGGGTTTCCTCCGGGTGCTCCGGTTTTCTCCCACGTTACAAAGACATGCATCTGGAGTGTTTCTCCCCGGGCCTCCGCTGAAAACTGGCTTCATTCCAAGTCAAACTTTGCCGGTTAACAAATTAAATAAAAATTAAAATAAAATAAAAATAAATAATCCATGAAAACCAAACCGGGTTTATCAAAAACAGAAAGGTACAAGGCAATGTAATTAGATTACTGTCCTTAACAGACTTAGCAAACAAGAAAAGAAATTACCTATTTTAAGCCTTGATATATAAAGCTTTCAACTCCCCTAAATTGGCCAGATCTGTTTAAAGCTCTGCAAAAATACAATTTTCCACAAACTTTATAGGATCAATTAAAAAACTATATGAAAATTCCATAGCCTATGTAAAGATTGCATCTTACCTATCTAGCCCATTCGAAATATTAAGAGGTACTAAACAGGGGTGCCCCTCTTCCAATTAATCTTTGCCCTGGCTATTGAGCCTCTTGCAAATTATGTTAGAAATGGTGACAGCGTTAAAAGATACAGTGTCAGACAAATTATCTCCCAACATGCAACTGTTTGCTGATGACTTACTAATAATGTCTAATGATACTGAAAATTTAACAGATCACCTACTACATAAACTAGACTTCTTTGCAATCATCTCTGGTCTAAAATTCAGTCACACCAAAACTCAGGCACTTCTAGTGAATAAAAATGTTACTATGAAACTTAGATCAAAATGAGACAAACTGAGAGGGGAACACATATTAAATATCTAGGTATCATTATTGAATCTAATTATAAAAAAAATCAATCACATCTAATTACCAACAACTTATAAACTCAATTACAAGTCTGACAGTTGGAACAAACTCTTCTTCACATCTGAAGACAGACTAACTTTAATCAAAATGATACTGTTACCTAAAATCTTATTCATTGGGCAAGCTCTAATAATTCCCCCACCAGTCAAAATTAAACAGAAAATTAATAACTTATTATTCATCTTCTTTTGATATCCCAAGAAACCAAGAATTTCTCTTCTCTGGCACACCACAAGCTGCGATGAAGGAGGAGGTATAGGGTTTCCAAATATTAATTTTGATTTAAACTCCACATTTATTAACACAGTGTTGCTTTGGAATAATACTTCTTAAGCGTCATATTGGAATACATGAAACCTTACTTCTTAATGGTTATATGACATTGCTTGAACCATATACTCAAATACATACAAACATCTTTATATGGATTTTAAAATACACATTCAAAGTGAAAGGTCAAAACTTGTTCTTACACCTCTTACAAACCAAATATTGCTGCTGTTTGAAATGCTTATGTTTTCTAATCAATTAAAAATGTATTAATAATTATGTTTCCTATTGCCTACACAAGTGAATGTTTGATATAGTACAGTTGTGTACACTTACCATAAATGTAGATGTTCGAGTGTATTCACTGTTGCAGTCATTACATTTGGGTAATCTGCTGGCAGGTTGCCCTCAGTCGACCTGAATTCCAAAGTCTTGGGTCCTGCGTTGGTTGCTGTCTTCTCTTCCATGACGCCAGGTCGTCAGGGGTATAAAACATGCAGCCGACGCCATTTTCTTTAGTTTTCTTGCCCCCGATGTCAGGTGCCCCCAAAAAGGTAGCAATATGATATATATATATATATATATATACACAAACACACACACACACATGCATCAATATAAACTTTACCTTCATCTACTCATCTACAAGCAAACACACCACATAGGTTGTAGAAGACAGAGAAGGAAAGATAAACTTTAGAATAACAGGGGGATGGTGGGCGGGTAACCTGGACTGCAACAGTGAATACACTCGAACATCTACATTTATGGTAAGTGTACACAACTGCACCATGTTCTTCATGTTTCACTGTTGCAGTCATTACATTTGGGTAGAATCCCAAAGCTATGGTTAGGAGGCTGGAGCTAAACAGCATTAGGTGTGGCTATAAGGCCCTGCAGCACTGCAGTGGCAAAGCCTGCCCTGGACTTAGAGTAGAGAGGCAAATGGTAATGCTTTGTAAAGGTGTGAACAGAACTCCAAGCAGCAGCCTCTAGAATGTCTTTGGTTGGTACTCCTCTGAGAAAGGCTGCTGAAGTAGCTGCAGCTCTGGTGGAATGAGACCCAATGCCCTTGGGCACAGGTTTACCATGGTGCAAGTAGCAGAAATGGATGCAGTGGCTTATCCACTTTGAAATGGTCTGCTTTGAAATAGCCTTTCCTTCTGATCCTGCAGCATATGACACTAGTAATTGCTCAGTTTTTCTTAGAGCTTTAGTCCTGCTCAAGTAGAATCTTAGCTGTCTGTGTACGTCCAAGGAATGCAAAATTCTCTCCACTTTGTTCTGCGGATTTGGATAGAAAGTTGGCAGAGGAATTGTTTGGTTAAGAGCCACACTGGAAACCACCTTAGGCATAAAAGTAGGATTTGTCCTCAGAGACACCCTGTCTGGGTAAAATATGATAAAAGGCTCTACAGCCTTGAGGGCCTGTAGCTCTGAAACTCTTCTTGCTGAAGTAATTGCTAGTAGCAGAGCTGTCTTCCATGATAAGAACTTTATATAAGCAGTAGCAGCTGGTTCAAATGGAGGCAGGGTGAGCTTTTCCAACACATAATTGAGGTCCCATGCAGGTAATGGTGATCTTCTAGGAGGCCTTAAATTTTTGGCTCCTCTAAGATACTGCTTTAGTAAGGGATGAGAAAAGATTGGTGGCTCTGTATTTTAATGAGCCGAAATGGCAGAGGCATGGATTTTGATTGATGAGAAAGATAGGCCTTTGTCAAGCATCTCAGTTAAGTATTGTATTATCTGAGGAATATGTGGTTCTGCTGTATCAGTTCCTTGTGCTTGATTCCAAGCACAGAATCTCTTCCATTTGTCAGCATAAGATTTTCTAGTACTAGGCCTTCTGGCTTCCAAAATGACATCCATCACAGCTTTACTGAGAGGTGTCGTTTGTATGATTACATGATTAGTCATGCTGCCAGGTTCAGAGTCTGTAATTGATTGTGCAGGATCTGATTATTTTGCTGGGACAGTAGTTGTGGTCTTTGAGGCAAGTTCCAAGCTGGGTATTGAGACAAGTTCCTTAAGATTTTGTACCAGTATTGGCGGGGCCAGGGCAATTAATATCATCTTTGGCTTCTCTTGTCTGACTTTTAGGAGGACCTTCGGTAGAAGAGGCAGGGGAGGAAAGGCGTAAACTGATAGGTTTTTCCAACTGAAGAATAGGGCGTCCACTTTCCATGCTTGTTTGTGATAAGTCCTTGTGCAGAATCTTTTCAATTGATAATTTTGAGGAGAGGCAAATAGATCTACATCTGGGCTCCCCCATTTCTCTGTTATCATGCTGAAGACGTGGGGATTTAGTTTCCACTCGTGGGGATCCATAAGATTTCTGCTTAAATCATCTGCCAGAGTGTTTTGTTTTACTGGCAGGAATTGAGCTTGAAGATGTATTTGGTAGGTCAAAGCTGTGTCCCACAGTGCCATGGCAAATTTGCAAAGGGGGTATGAGTGTGTGCCCCCCCTTGCTTGTTTATATACCACATGACTGTGGTGTTGTCCGTCTTTATCAGTAGTTGTCCTGGATGAAGTAAGTCCTTAAAGGCTGTTAGGGCATTTTGAACAGCTAGCATCTCTTTCTGGTTGATATGTAGATGCATTTGTTTTGGTGCCCATATGCCCTGAATGCATCTTCCTGCCAATGTGGGCCCCCCATGCATAATCTGATGAGTCTGTTGTTAAGGTTTGGCTGGCATGGGGTAGAGTTAAGGGCCGTCCCATGTTTTGGTGACAGGCCTTTGCCCACCATAGAAACTCCTGTTGCAGGCATGAATGAGAGGAATCATTGTTTCCAGACTGTGTGAATGCTGACTCCATAAACTTTTTAGGTACCATTGAAGTTTCCTCATATGCAGTCTTGCATATGGAATTAGTAGGATGCAGGATGCCATGAAGCCCAGAGCCTACAGAATATGTCTTGCAGAAGACTGGGTTTTTGTTGCCATCAGTTTGAAGCAAGTATTCAGTTGCCTTTGTTTGTCCGGCGTGAGGTAAGCCATCTGGGCAGTTGCATTCAAGCTTGCACCCAGGAATGTTGTCTTTTGAGAGGGTACCAGTTGTGATTTATTTTTGTTTAATGTGTACCCTAGGCATGTTAGAAGAATTTTCACAAATGCCAGGTGTCGAAGAAGAGTGTCCTTGTTCTCTGCTTGAATGAGACAGTCGTCCAAGTAAGGATATATTTGAATACTTCTTTGTCTGCAAAATGCAATAACTGGTGCCAGGCACTTTGTAAAGACCCTGGGCGCAGTAGATAATTCAAAGGGCAGTGCAGAGAATTGGTAATGCATTAAACCAGCCTTGAATCTGAGGTATTTTCTGTGCGACTGTCTTATTGGGACATGCAGGTATGCTTCTTTTAGGTTTAAAGTCACCAGCCAAGCATTCTTGCCCAGCATGGGCAGACGCTGCTGCAAAGTCAGCATTTTGAATTTTGGAATGTCCAGGTATGTGTTCAAAATCGATAAATTCAGTATTGGCCACCAGGCCTTGTCCTTTCTGTGTACCAAGAACAGTCTTGAGTAAAAACCTTGTCCTTTTTCCTGTTCTGGTACTGTCCGAATAGCCCCCATAACCACGAGGGACATAACCTCTTTCTGTGCCTCTGCCCATTGATTTTTTGGCAGATCTGGCCATCCATTTGCCACTGGCAGTGTGTGGAAATGGAATCTGTATCCCTGTGATACGATGTTTAGTACCCATTTGTCCTGGGTTATTAACTGCCAGTTTTGAACAAAAAGTGCTAGTTTTCCCCCTATGGGTGCTGCCAAAAGATAAGTGCTTGGTGTAGGCAGAGGGAAGTCATTGGGATTGCTTTCTGTAGGTTTGCGCCTCATGTCCTCCAGATTTGGAGGTGGATGCATCCCATTGCTTTGACCTGTATGAGTCTTGCGCCTGGTATCTGGAACCGTTAGGGCATCTGGATTTGCCGCTTTGAGCTCTGTCCGACACAGGAAAGGACCAATTTTTTGTAGGCCAGTGTCTACTGAATCTTGGTGGCTGCACTTGTAGGAAGTCTTTAACAGTTTGCATAGACTTAGCTTTGTCTTCCATTTTCTTTAAAACCTCTTCTGCCTTAATGCCAAACAGAGAATCATGCTGTAAAGGCACATCTAGCAATTTAGCTTTAACATGATCAGGCAAATTTTGTTCCTTTAACCAGGCATGCCTCCTAATCACAGATCCAGTAACTGTGGCCCTGCAGGAGGCCTCTAAAGAATCAAAACCACATTGCAAAGTATGCTTTCCAACTTGCTCAGCTGCATGCAATAATTCCTGCAATTCTTTATTTTCTGCACATTCTGAAATCAACATCATTTTCTGTTTCAGCAATCCCATAACATGTTGGTACTTAAGCATATGAAATTGACAGTTTAAGGCCCTGATTGCCAAGGTTGCAGATGTATAAACCTTTTTTCCCCATCTGTCCAGTGCCCTTGAATCTCTGTCAGAGGGGGTAGGATTTTTGGCTGTTGAGGCCTTAACTCCCTTTGGACCCTGTGAAATAGTTTCAGGATCAGCAGCAGGGTTTCTAAATAAAAATTTATGAGTCAAGGACCCTGTAATATCTGTCAAGCTTACTGGGAGCCGGAGGTAAAGAGTCAGGGGTCAGGCTTGACTCCAAAAACACATCATCCACAATGTCTAAAACAGGTGGAATGGCTAAAGGCTTGTGCTGAGGGAGAAGGAGGAAATCCCTGAGCCTCTTTTTTGATTCTGAGAAGTCTTGACTCCCAGTGAAAATGCTTCCTCAAAGTATGCAAGGTTTCTCCAAATGAATAATCCTCAGGAGGAGATGCAGATGGAATAGACTCCTCAGCATCAGAATCCTCATAGAGAGGTATAGATAATTCCTGATCAGAAGAGGAATCAGAAGAAACTGAAACCTGATCTGAAGATTCATAATCAGCGTCTTGCCTAGGCCTCTTATCTGGAGGGGGATGGGTATCCCTGATCAAGGTAATAAGGTCTTCAGCCATTTTGATCATCTGTTTTTTAAGCATAGAGGCCTGTGCACGTGGCTCATACGTCAGTTTTTTAGTTATAGAAGTTGCTTTTGTCTTTGGTTTAGAAGCTGTCGTCAGTTTGATGTAAAAATGTTGAGGTCTGAATACACCCTCAGAAGCCGGTGCCTGCTCAGCAGCTCCAGACCCATCCGAGGGAGATACATCCATCGGTCCAATACCTTGAGTATCTTGCAGCATGCTGGACTCCACATGGGTGTCGGTAGAGGCCTGTGACTCGAAGGTAGCGGGTATCAGGGGGCTGCGAAGGTGCCTCACTGGAGTACCGGCGAACCGTCGACTGGCTTAGTAGAAGCTTTGTCGTCAGTTTTGGATCTCGACTGCCTTTCTCTGTCCTTTCCTTTGCATTTTTTATGTACTCCGGTAGTTATATTGCTATCCAATGACATTTCTGGGTAGTTAAATCGGTTTCCAAAATACTTTGATGCAAAAATATACCGACGCTTAATAGTGCATTGGTTAAATCTAGCATAAAACAGACAGCCAGGCACGTTGTGATCAGGGCCTAGGCAAGGAATACAGTATAAATGGAAGTCCTTATGAGGTATTTGTTTCCCACAAGTAATACAATTATTAACTTTTTCTGACATCGGTAAAAAGCAAGAAAAAAGTTTCCCTAACGGGGTACTTAGCTTTAGTGAAGACTTTGGTTCTGAAACTCAAATTCGAATATTTCAGTAGTCGGCCAACCGGCACTTGCGAAATGCTTCTGCTTCAGGCATCACGCGGCAAGAAAGACTAAAGAAAATGGCGTTGGCTGCATGTTTTATACCCTCACGACCTGACGTCATGGAAGAGAAGACAGCATCCGACGCAGGACCCAAGACTTTGGAATTCAGGCTGACTGAGGGCAACCTGCCAGCAGATTACCCAAATGTAATGACTGCAACAGTGAAACACGAAGAACATCTTTTGATACTCAGAAAATGTTAGAATTTAAGAAGGGTGACCTATTACATTGGAATCAATTTCTCTCAGCTAATAAAATAAGTTCTGAGACTATGATCAGCCGATATAGTATGCAAAATTACAACTGGCTGGACATCCAAACTTGTAAGGATTTTACACATACTAAGCTTATACCCTCATTAGAGGCATAGTTCTTCTTCTTCTTTCAGCTGCTCTCGTTAGGGGTTGCCACAGCAGATCAACTATTTCCATTTCCTCCTGTCCTCTGCATCTTGCTCTGTCACACCAACCACCTGCATATCCTCTCTCACCACATCCATAAACCTTATCTTAGGCCTTCCTCTTTTCCTGTTACCTGGCAGCTTCATCCTTAGCATCTTTTTCCCAGTATACTCTGCATCCCTCCTCAGCACATGTCCAAACCAACGTAATCTTGCCTCTCTGGCTTTGTCTCCAAACCTTCCAACCTGGGCTGACCCTCTAATATACTTATTCCTAATCCTGTCCATCCACGTCACACCCAGTACAAATCTTAACATCTTCAACTCTGCCACGTCAAGCTCTGACTCCTGCCTTTTTGTCAATGCCACTGTCTCCAACCCGTATAACATAGCTGGTCTCACTACCCTCTTGTTGACCTTCCCTTTCACTCTTACTGGTACTCATCTGTCACAAATTACTCCCGACACTCTTCTCCACCCACTCCATCCTGCCTGTACTCTCTTCACCTCTCTTCCACACTCATCATTACTCTGAACTGTTGATCCCAAGTACTTAAACTCATTCACCTTCGCCACCTCTACTCCCTGCATCCTCACCATTCCTCTATCCTTCCTCTCATTCACACACCTATATTCTGTCTTAGTCCTGCTGATCTTCATTCCTCTTCTCTCTAGAGCATATCTCCACCTCTCCAGGGTCTCCTCCACCTGTTCCCTACTCTCACTACAGATCACAATGTCATCTGCAAACATCATAGTCCACAGGGACTCCTGTCTGATCTCGTCTGTCAACCTGTCCGTCACCATTGCAAATAAGAAAGGGCTCAGAGCTGATCCTTGATGTAATCCCACCTCAAACGCACCCGTCACTCCCACAGCAGACCTCACCGCTGTCACACTACCCTCGTACATATCTTGTACCACTCAAACTTACTTCTCTGACACTCCCGACTTCCTCATACAATACCACAACTCCTCTCTAGGCACCCTGTCATATGCTTTCTCTAAAGACACAATGCAACTCCTTCTGACCTTCTCTGTACTTCTCCATCAACACTCTCGGAGCAAACATCGCATCTGTAGTGCTCTTTCCTGGCATGAAACCACACTGCTGATCACTAATCATCACCTCCCTTCTTAACCTAGCTTCCACTACTCTTTCCCATAACTTCTCATTAGAGGCATACAATAAAAGTAATTTAAAAATCTTGGATTTTATCACAACAATTATCAATAGCTTACCCAAGAACACTTCATACATATATGTTATTTATAAAATTCTCAGAAATGACTTTAGCAAAACTGAATTTTCTTTTTGGAATTATTCATGTTAAGTTAATAAACAAGTATTCTCAGAAAAAAAGATAAACTTTTTAGTTGGCTTTTTTATTGAGCTCTTAATTGGATGATTACTTAATTGATCAAATGTATGTATTTAAGTGTATGCTTACTAGCAGAAATATGTTCTCTGAAAAGCTTTTCTGAAAGCAGAGGCGCCAGAGAAGTGTTACTTGCTCTGAATGGTATAATAATTTGAGGTTTTGCTGTTAACCTTTATTGCAGAAGTTATTTTTTAAAGTTTTATTTAAAAACTTAATAATTAATCAATGCATTAATAATTAATTATTATTGATTATTATTATTTTACATTAAGTTTAATTTTATCAGTCTGTGTACTAAACTGAGTGAATTCATCTGGCTTGGAACTTGTGGTGTAAGGTTTGGTTTGTTCTACAGTGTGGTGCTTTATTTAAAAAGATAAACTTTGTTTACAGTCGGTGAAGGAATCCACATCTTCCCTGTTTTGGTGTGCATATACATGGAAATTTTTACATAGATGTTTTTTCACCCCACATGGACTAGCAATAATATACACGAAAGATGAAATGAAATGCTAGAGATGTGGACATCCTGAAGCTTGACTGCATACATACAGTTATTTGGAAAATAATTCCCCCATTTTGGTTGAACTTTAAATATCTCTGTAAAGCTCTATGGAATGACAACTGTATAATTTCTGATTCCTTTATCCTTTTCAATGTTCCGGAAGTCATTCATAAAAGACATTCTTACTATGGTCTATCCTCTCTATAGCAAGGAAAATTGTTACTAAAAATTGGAAATTCCAATCTACTCCTGTCTTTAAAGTTGAGTTTATTCATCTTGTGAAATACATTTGTAAGAATGAGACTGCTACTATAAAACCAAGGACTAACATAACTTCATCATTTAGTTGCTTGGACAAAATTATCTAATCTATTAAGAGAAATATTACGTGTTCACCTATGTATATTGCTTTTTTAATTGTTACGGACATTATATATAGTTTATTTGTTTTTTCTTGTTACTATACTACATTACTGTGTTATAAAATGAATAAAAACATTTTGGAAAAAAAATAAATGAAAACTTGATGAAAAAATAGTGTTGAACCATAAATTCCGCTTCCCACTATGACATCACTAAGTATGCAAAAACTGGTACCACACCCTTGCTCCTATGGCGACACTTTTTTGCCAATAATAATCAAATATGAAAACATTATTTTCCAGGACTATCTCTAAGAAAATTCAAATCATATTAATATAACTGTTAGTAACTGCACTAAACTCTGACAAATAATTTCTAACAAATTCAATACCTTGAACTTTAATACTAATGTATAACAAGGTCGCATCTAAGGTAAACATAATTTCATTATAATTAAATTTATAATTCAATAAAATGTCGAACAATATTCATGACTCTTTTAGACAAAATTTTGACATTCTTGTACGATTTAATACAGAATGTAAAAAAAAAAAGAAAGAAATGGGTCCAGTTTTATAAAAAAATTGACAGCTACTATGGGTCTAAACGGCAAATTACGTGCATCCTTTGGAATTTTGTGTATACCAAACATTTTTGCGATCTTAGGAAAAATACCCAATACATAACTTGCATTTTGGAATTCCTATTTATATATGTGACCAATATGTGATTATTCAGAGTCTTGTTGCTTCTCATAAATATTGAAGGCTATGGTTTACTGATCAGAACTTCATTTCTTTTACTACAGGTAAATACAATCAACGTTGGTACTCTTTTTTTTTTTTTTTTTCTTTGTCAACACTGGTAGCCTGACTTTTACTTTTAAAGTTAAATGCTGTTGTAAACTTAGATTTCATTTAATCCTACTGATGTACTGTTTCTGCAAATAACATTAAATATTTAGTATGGTTTTGAACCATGTTTTTCTCACTTTTTATTTGATTTATTTCCCTTTTTAACCCTGCAAACATCTAACACATCAATTGATTTAATGTGTTCTTTGTAACATCCCCATGTAACACTAAATTTGACCACTACACTATGATTCATTTAGGGCATATGGTGAAAAACTACCATCATTTTAAAATTACTGCATACTTTTAAGTGAAGGTCTTTTAAAATGTCCTTTTAAAATTTGACATTTAATTTAAAACTACAACCAAGTTTAATTCACATTATTTTTGCTGCTTCTCTTATCTGGTGATAATTAAATGTAGGTCTTACTTATTCTATCTGCAGTTCACATCAATGAATTAAAATTGTCACGTTTATTGAAATGGATTAGAATCTAATGCCATCCTTATAGTGATCTGTAAAGTTCAGGAAACCCTCTACCCCAACACAGCCATAACTAAAACTTGGATGACATTAGACTTTATATAACTTATAATAATGTCTGTCCTTCTTTCTTGGTTCCTTGTCTTGGGATAAGATAAGGAAATAGTTTATTTTTTAGTAAACAGGAATATTTGTATTCAGTAAAGGACAGGTGTGTAAGTAAACATGTCATAACGTAGATGTTCAAACAAATCACTGCTGCAGAAGCTTTAGTTGTGTGGGTTACATCCCATAATATGGTTCTGATAAAAAAGAAAATGCTAAGTAGGGGTCATACAAGTCCTCAACCTAGCATAAATAAAAGCAAAAATGAGGATGATGGAGGGAGGGAGCAGCTACTACAGCAGTGATTCTTTCAAAGATATACTGTTATGATACATTTACTTACACAACTATACTATGGAGAACTGCAGGAGCCCCATAAAAATGGCCCCTGTAAAGCTTGTTCTAGACCTGGAAAGGGATCTAGTTAATAGCGCTTTGTAAAAGTATGTACAGAGGATCAAGTAGCTGCATCAAGAATGTTTCTGGAGTCCACCTGTTTCCAAAGATCCATAATAGTAGACAAGGCCCTGGTAGAATTAGTCTTGACCCTACATGGAAATGCCTTATTATGGCGGGAACAAAAATAAATATCAAGAGACAACCAATTGGAAACAGTCTATTTTGACACTGGTTATCCTTTTTTCTTACCTTCACAGGAAATAAACAGCTGTTCAGCTTTCCTAAGGGATTTAGTTCTGTCAACAGCATACCTGAACTGCCCATTCACATCTAGAGTGTGAAGTATCCTTTCCCCCTCATTTTTAGGTTATGGAAAGAAGACAGGGAGATGGATGACTTGATTCAAGGTAAACTCTGAAACCACTTTAGGCATAAATGAAGGATTTTAGTCAAAGATAACCTGTCTTTATGGAATACAAAATAGGGCTGACCCACGAGAGCTTGCAACTCAGTCTTCTTGCAGATATCAGAGCAGTTAAGAAATCCGGTTTTCTAAGTAACGAACCATAAATTAGCCTGATGAGCTGGTTCAAATGGACCTAGTTTTAACTTTTCAAACACAAAGTTAAAATCCTAGATAGGTGCCATCTGTTTTCAAGGTGAACATAAAAGCAAAGACCCTTTCTAGAATAGCTTGATTAAAGACTATGCTGAAAGGGTAGGATCCATGACAAGATCTGAACCTTGACACATGAGAAAGACAGACCAACGGATGCAAATTCAAACAAAGTAAAACTATTGGTATGGAAGCCCCGAATGGAACCTGGCTCTTACTGCAGTAGCAACTAAAAAAAATCTTACCTCTTTACCAATATATGATTTCCTGGCAGTAGTTTCTTTGCCAACCTTAACTTAGGTTGCACATCCTCAGAAAAAAGGTCCCTAAAAGGCATCTAAATTCAATCATCATGGCAGTCGCTTGCAATTCTTTTAAGATTGGGGTGTATCAATCTCTGACTTGTGTGAGTAGATTCATTCTGTCAGGAAGCTTGTGGTAATTGTTTGTGGCCAATTCCTTAAGAAGGAAGAACCACTGCTGCCTGTGCCAGAAAGCAGTCACCACAATAATTTTTGGAAAGCTTTTCTGAATCTTCAGAATGACCCTGTACATCAGTGGAAAGAGTGAAAATGAATATAAAAACATTCTGGTCCATGGGAATGAAAAATTATATGTTTTCCAGGCCTGAGTGCAAGGAATCCTGCAGATGAATTTCTTTAGTTGTCTGTTTTAAAATGAGGCAAACTGATCTACTGAGGAATTCTCCGCAGCTGGCTCAATTCCTGGAAGACCACCTAATTCAATTTCTATTCATGACAGTCTGTCGTGGTCCTGTTCAGCCTGTCTACCATAGCACTTTGCTCTGACAGAATGTAGAAAGCTTGGAGGATAAAGCTGTGCTGAATGGTTACCTTCCAAGCTACCATGGCCAGTCTGCAGAGAGTACAATCTGGCACCCTCCAATGTGTTTATGTAACACAGCATTGTGGTGTTGTCTGTGATCACTTAATGAGGACCTGGAGATCATAGATAATGAAAAGACTTGAGACTATGAGTAACAGCCAACATCTCTTTAACACAGTGATGTGCTTTGGCCTTTCCTGTTTTTTTCCATACACCTTGCACTTTTACCCCCATAAATACATGCGTCCTTGGAAAAAACAATCTCCCATTATTACAGACTGAGCTGGGAATGCGAGAGAGAAGGGGAAACCTCTCTCTACCACTGTAATTCTCTTTTCACAAATACCATCACTGCAAGTTTGAAAAGTCAGTGGAAGTGAATACTGGTATTTAAAAACACTGACTTTTTCTCATGTGCAACCTTGAAAAAGGAATCATAAAAATAATAGTTGTCAAGAACCCTGGAAATTCAGTAAAACTTCCACTTACAGATCCGCTTTCTTCTGAGGAAGGACTGTCCTTTGTACGGAGCAATCCAACTGGCACCCCAGAATGATCCTTTCTCAAAGGATTGTAAACAGCATTTCTGAATGTTGATTTGGAATCCTAAACTGGCAAGGAGACTACTTACCATGCAAGAGATCCCCAAGACTGGGAGAAAGATTCTGCAAGAATAAGTTGTCTTCTAAATACGGAAAAATGCAAGTGTTGTGCAATCTGCAATGGGTTACCACAGGAGCTAGACACTTGTCCACTCCCTTGAGGTAGCAGGTAACCCAAATGGTAATGCAGAGAACTGATAATACAATTCAGACTCAGAAATCTTTAGAAACGTCTGAAGTCTGTGGCAATGGAAATGTGCTGAAAAGGTCTGTTAAGTGTAGTGCTACCAAAAAAAACATCTGAGGAAGAATAAGAGGTAACATTGTCTGTATTGTCATCATTTTGAAATGTGAAAACCTCCACAAGAGGTTGAAAGAGGACAGGTCAAGAACTAGTCTCCATGAAGGATCTTCCTTTGGCACCCCTTTTTCCACTGGCCTGGAGGGACTGGTTCTATGAACCCCAAAGTAAGCATATGAATGATGACTGGAGGGAATAGGGAAGTCTGATTTCGAGGATGTGAGGAATTCCCCAAAAGGAAGGCAGACTTTCCCACTTTCATCTGTAACTGTACTGAATAACTAACTGCTAGAACCCCATTTGTCTGAAACATCCTGATGCCAAAGTTGAATGTGGAGAACCAGACTCTGGGATGTATTTAAAGAAGTGATATGGAGGGAGGAGGGAGGGGAAGAATGTTGCAATACTCATTCTTAATTATTGGACTGTCACTTTTTCTTGGTCTCTTTTTTAACACTTTCTTAAAATTCTACTTATTGGAATCTTGATAAAATTACTTGACCTCCTTCATGAAAAAGGAAACAGAGGTTTTAGCAGTCTTAGAGGACTTAAAAATCTGGGTAACCCCTCAAATCAACTTCTTTCTTTCATCAAACCATAGGAGGAGAAAACAAAACCTTGTTTAAAGGAGAATTTAAGATTTAAAATTTAGCATTCAGAAACCATTTGATAATGTACCCAAGCAAAATGGCATATTACAGCTGCAGAAACTGCTGCTCTGGCACTGAGTCAGCTCAATCATAAGCATCTTTCAAAGAATGCTTAGTTACTTGACAAACAGAAGCAATAACAAAAACCGGAAAGGACCTAGCTACTGAAGATGGCAAACAGACAGAAATGCTCCTCCTATAGGAAAAGCAAGCCAATAAATAGTTTAACATATGAGCCTGGTAATTCAGAATTCCGAAAGTTAATGTAGTAGAACAATACATTTTTTCCCATACCTGTCAAAAGCTTTTGGCTACCTTTTTGGGGACTGCAGACAGACTTTCAGGCATACTGCAGGCAATTTCAAAAATATCCTCCAAGGCTGACAAATAAGAAATAACAGTAGGATGTGGCAAATACATGTTTTAGGTCCTAATATTTTCACAGAGAGGAAAGAATATCAACTTACTCCCAGTGAAACATGCCATTCATCCTAGAAATGATTTAAAAAATATGAAATTTCTTGTATAGGACGTTCTGAGGAAATACTTTCCTCTGAAACAGAATCTGGGATGTGAGCAGAAAAAAATAAAGATGTTCTACCCTTATCCCTTTCACATTTATCTGACAGGGAATCTTAAGAAAATGACCAATTTATTTTTTTTATAAACATTCCAGTTACATTCAAAGGTTTTAAAGCTTACAATAAACTTTTAGCCAAAGTAATAAACTTTCACAAATCAACAGAAAGACTGTCTGTTGAAGATACAGTTAACTTTGTTTCTTTTCTAAGGATAAGCCTAGAAGGGAACTAATTCAAGGATGGAGGATCATCCCGGGAGAATAGTTCTCTTAACCCAGCAATGCAGAAATGTGCTTCCTGCTGATTCTCCCAAGACAGAAGAAAGTGGTTCTCCCATGCCCACTGAGGGCACCTGAAAACCCAGAGGATGTGGCTAAAGGGACTACACCAGAGAGCTCTGGAGTCAGACCTAAATGATCTGAGGAACTAGTAATGGCCATTGCAGAGTCATCACTAGTGGCTGAGACATCAGCAGCTGAGCCAGCTGTTTTGACAAGGAATCCATGCAGGTTTTTATTTTCTTAGGTTTGGAAGAGAGTAGAACAGTAAGCTGTTCCATGGTTCTGCTAAGAACGCGACCTGATCTGCATTTAGCTCTGCTGGTAAGAGTCGATGAACAGGTAAGCTGTCAAAGGAAGTGTTCACAAGTGCCACACACACACTCCTCAAACACAAAAGACCCATTACACACAAGCACTAATTAAACAAGTCTACTTTTCTTCACAAAACGTGCTGCAATTCTGCCCTAGCACTAAGAGCTAAAAATAGAAAGTAAACTATCTAAAAGATCATCTGGTCCTGTCAAAACAATAAATACAGAAAAAGTGCAGATATTCTTAAAGAAACATGACACTTTTCCACAGAATATTAAAAATATTAAAAAATAATACTAAAATACACAAAGATTGGAAGGTATTCCCAAACAGGGACTTATCTGCCCAGCAATGGAGAGTAAAGCTGATCTTCGATCCTCTGAAGCACAGCAGGAGCACTCAAAAAGGGTGAAAAGAAACTACTGAAGATTTTGGTATCCAAGCTGCTAATTTTCTCCCATGGAACACTGGCCAGCAGCAGCCTGGAAGCATATGTGTAAGAGGCCAAAAGCTTTGGAAGACTGCCCAACTGTTATATCTTTGGCAGGATATAACACATATAGCTATAGGCTTATTGCAGCAGTGCCTTATGATGAACATCTGGAGGTCCCTGGCCTGCCAAGGTGGAAGCAATCCTACCAAGCCAGGAAGAAAGCTGTGGGGAGGACTGGAGAATTCTACCAGCCTTCCCAGGGTGTGTGTGTGTGTGTGTGTGTGTGTGTGTGTGTGTGTGTGTGTCTGGAAGACACTGTTCCACAGAAGAAGTCCACACCCATGACAAGACTGTAGACCCTCTTTATGCTCTTGGGACCAGGTTATATTTTGTGAATTAATTACGGACATATACTTTGGTGCAGTTTCCTCCTATTACACCCTTTGCTGGCAATGGTGGGATTCAACCCCTATCCATGCCTGCCATCCTGACATCACAGTAAGGGGCATTCTGCCATCTAGGTGTCACATGGAAAATATTTTCTATTCCTGTACAGAATACTTTGCTAAATTCCGTCTGCACCATCTCTTTCTCATTGTTATTTCTGTCCTAATTTGTTTTCTAGTAAACTATACTTCAGTCCATTTAAACTAGTTGGATTGAATTTATATACTTACCAAGCTAGTTTTTTCCTGTACTGATGCAGTAAGGACCTAGACCACAAAGGTGTGGTAATCTTTCCTTAATCAGCTCACTGCAATTCTGTGGGAATATTATAATATGCTAATCAGAAAAAGTTTGTCGTATTATCTCTATGTGGTCTGAAATACCCAAGTGTTAAGTCCCACATGTTTTTTGCATACACTGAACAACTAATGAGAACTATGTCCAACATGTTATCCTGTCTAGTTGGGAAACAGATATGTTCCACTAGTCCAGGTTCACTGAATACATGCAAGATGACCCATAAACAAAACTTACACACTTGGAATGACAGAACAATTGTCTATAGGCTTCAATAAGCATGCCCTCATAAATCACTAACTTGCTCATTTTAGAGTGAAAGTAGTGCCAGCTCAACTCCACTGAGTGCTGTTTTGGAGAGTTTCTCTCGTCCTCGCTGTTGTGCAACCATGATGATAATTATGTTCATGGGATACGGATAGTTTACTACCCACATAGAGAGTGCAGCAGGACTTTACCCCCTGCAAAAATTTTTCTCAATCTGTGTCGTTAGTGCACATTACATGCTTAGGTTTTATTTTCAGGTTAGCAGCTCTAAGATCTTATGCAGTAGAAGCTGCTAGCTCTGCAAGTGAAGATCCATTTCCCATAACAGAAGGTCTAATACCACTGGTTCCAATTCCTTTCTGGCCCCTGAGTTGCTTATTGATTCTCATCAATACCCTGAACGACCTAAGATCATTGTCAATAAAGAAGACTATTTTAAAGTATATAATTTTTCGGCCAGTGAAATTTCTTTGGACATGGTTGAATTCCTGGCTAAGGGTTATACATATGTTCCACGGCAACGAATGTACATTGCCAAAACTATTGTAGAACTTAAAACTTTCACAAGGAAACTGAACTTTCTGTTATACTTTATGAACTCAGTTGATGTAGCATGTGATAATGTTTTTAGAACTGCAAGTACTTCTAACCCCCCTTTGCATCCGTTGCTTCAAACGTTTGAACAATTATGTGAGTTAGATTTCAGATATATGGTCAATTGTAGGGTCAAACCTATTTATAATGAAGATAAACATCTTAATGAGAATGACCTTTTGAAATAGATTCAATCCCAGGACATACGTGTCTGTAAACCTGATAAAGGGGGTGGGCTTGTGGTTTTTGATCAAACTGATTACACTGAACGCATGCATTGTTTGTTAAGCAGTTACACTTACCACGAGAGTTCCAGATCTGAAGCAAGTAGGGCTTACAATTTGATTAAAATATGCTTAAACGACTTGTTTACTGAGGGGACGAGTTGACCAAGTAGTACTCAATTATATGATTACTTTATTCCCAAAATATCCATCTTTGTTTGGTATCCCTAAAATCCACAAGGATTTAAACGACCCACCAATGAGACCATTAGTTGAAAGCAGAGGGTCACCAACATATGCATGTTCGAAAGTCATCGACACTATGTTGCAGAAATTCGTAATTTTAGAAAAACAAATATGTAAAGATTCTTGGTCTTTTTTGACAAGTTTGAATAATTTAGAGTATAAAAATGATTCCAACTTTCTAACGATCGATGTCAAAGACCTATATACATGCATTCCCCATCATGTCAGTATAGAGTGGGTTGCAGCGATAATGCGGAAACATGAAGCACCAAACAATGATATAGCCTTGATAATGGAACTGTTTGATCTTACTTTGACTAACAATTATTTTATGTTCAATAATAGGTTTTACTTACAGAAAGTAGGATTAGCAATGGGCTCTCCTTGCGGAGCCAGTGTGGCCAATTTAGTTATGGCCCACTGGGAAACTAATTTTGTATTTAAAGATGACCTCATATCCGAGTGTATAATATATTACACTAGATTTTTAGATGACATTTTTGTTTTAATTAATGGTGATGAACATAGAGCTAATGAGCTAGTGAATAAGTTTAATACCACAACGGATTTTCTACAGTTTACGTACAGTTTTAATACTGAGGCTATATCTTACCTGGATATTTGGTTAGTAAAGAACAGAGAGTTAAGTAGTTTCACAGCCAAAATATTTAGGAAAACAACATATTCGAATTCATTTCTACATTTTTCAAGTTGCCACCCCTTCCATCAAAAAAAGATCTGTGGTTAAGGGTCAGTTGGTGACAGCCTTGCGTATTTCAAGTCTGAATGTGGATTTTATTAAGGAATGTTCATTCCTGAAGCAAATGTTCATGCACCGAGGTTACCCTGAATACTTATTGGACTCCCTAATAGAGGAGGTTACTTTTAAAAGAGAAACCAATACTAACAGTAAAATCTCCATCTGAGTCTGTCAGTGCCATATTGGAAATAGCACAAACAGATTTGTTTATTGGGCAGTCGGCACAGAAAGAACAACATTCAAAATGTAGTTTTATTACAACTTTCAATGTTCAAAGTAACTGTATAGTTAAAATAGTACATAAGAATTGGGATTTGTTTAGATCCGACTATGAGTTGTTCGAACAGTTGGGGAGTAAACCTTCAAAAGTATTCAAGAGAGGAAGTAATTTGAAAAACCTTTTGGAAAGATGTCAATCAAAGGTGCCCAGAATCACAGGGATGTTGAAGTGCGAAAATTGCAATTACTGCAAACATATTGATGTGACCAATTCATCTGAAACTAATGGGCAAAAATTTAAACTTAAATCCAAGTATAATTGTAACACTAAGTTCATTGTTTACTTGGCAAGGTGTATAGTTTGCCCTGCATTTTATGAGGGTAAAACAGAACGGAGGTTCTGTGAAAGAATTTATGAACACCTTTATGCTATTAGTCACAATAAAATTGATAATGCTTTAGCGAAACATGTCCATCTGAATGCACAACATCGGTTCAAATTCATGGTTATTTATCAGTTTATCAATGACATCAGGGGAGGTCCGGTATCTTTCAAACTGGAAGAATTAGAATTAATTTGGCAGTTGAAACTAAATGCGTTCAACTTCCCTGGTATAAACGAATCATGTTCTATTATGAGTATTTTAAAGCTTAAAAGTTTACAAAGATAGAGTTTTTTTTAGTTGAATATACATTCACAAATTTTTAAATTAATATGTGGTTTGGCATTTTTAGAAGTAGAATTTAATAAGGGCCTTTAGTGTTTTTTTAAAGGTTCATACATTCTTTGATTTATTTAACTGTTTATATATTTTTGCATATATTATATTTAACAATTGTGATTTGGGTTCAAGTTGAAGTAGATTAACTAATTAATCATATGACAGTTTCCCGCACTTTTTAATGTTGATATTATTTAAGTATGCTTAATTGATTTTACTTGTTACTTCTGAAGAAGTTTGCCTGTGAGCAGACGAAAAGCGCTTAAAGTTTTATTTGTGTAGACCTATATCTTCTTCGCAATTAAACCCGGTGTGCAGTCTCTATTACCGTTTGGTTCTTTTTGTGTTTTAACCACTGTGGTTAGGACCACTCACCACATAAAATCTTCCTAGGCTGCTTGGGTCTCTCAGCCCACCCTATAATGCTCTGCAATGGCAAGCCTATCCAGATCTTCAAGTTACTTAAGGAGTAGAAAGAGAAGAGATGGGAACAATTTCTAGGACATCTATGTCAGAGGCAGGAAAGAAAGGTGTGTTATGGCCTACTCTAACATTGGGGAAAAATTGCATCATTTTCTTATATATAATAAGTGGAGGTCCATCCTCTGTATATCACTTGGACACAGTCCCAAGCAAAATTTCCCTGCCGGGATAAACATATGGGAATACCCCAAATCACAGTGGATCCAAAAAGAATACCTACAACTGGGCATCACATCACAATGTTTTACTGTGTGTTGATTATTATTATTCAAAGCATTCATAAGTTGGACACTGAAAGATACTACAGGATCTACTATGATAGGGTACTTAAATCCATTTTTTCCAGACAATGGTCAGCAGTTAATCAGCCAAGAATTTAAACATTTCGGAAAAGCCTACAAGTATCAGGAAATTATATCAAGTCCAATAGATCCACAGTCAAATTGGCAAGTGGAATAATTTGTCCAGGCAGAAAAAAACATGAAAATAATGTCATATGCAGAAATGCATCTTTGCAAGTTCTTTTTTCCTTTAATTAGTGATGCAAGGGTGACCGAGATCCAAACTGCTTGCATCTTTTAGTTTACTTGTACCAGAAAGCAGAATGAAACCTTCAGAATTACTGAGAAACACATGAAATAGAAGCACTGTGACAGAAGTGCAAGGAATTCATCAGTTCTACAAGGAGGAGAATAGAGTCAGAGTGACATCATATAAGAATCCAGAACAGAAATCTCATATGTAAACAAATGTATCAGGGCATTACCGCAGCCCCATATCATATTCTTTGCAAGAAAAAAACATGCAGTTGTATAAAAATTACACATGACTGCAAATATTAACAAATTAAAGTATGTGTATCAGAATCCAAAGCCTAAAATGTTCTGAAGTGCCCATCATTCCTATGAAGGTCTCTTTAGCAGATCAGAATTTTAAACTTCAGATTCAGCTTCAGAAATCACCAGGAGTTTTACAAGCACTACTATTAAGGAGCCATTTCTGCTGCTATTAGTGGCGTTTATTTATCCTCCTCTAATGGTTACTACACTTTGAATAGTCAAACACTCCAACTCAATGGTTTACATACATGTACTGAAAATTAATTTCAAATCAATGGATTTCATTATGTTATGCACTATTCCAAAATTCACTACTACAATTCAAAGTTACCTACTAATCAAATGCACAAAGTGTAAAATAGTACATAAAGTTAAAATCCAAGGGTAATACAGCATTTTTAAACAAAACAGTGATGCAGTAAGCCGTCATACTACCTAGGGCCACAAGTCTTGTGACCAAATTGGTTTGGACACTTGAGATTAAACCTTTGAGCTAGCAGCATGTCTACCTCACCTCTTAATTGGCAAGGCTTTATGCTTACTGTGGACTCTGAACTATTAATGCCTCTATCAGAACTCGAGTCTAAAAGACCTAACAAGAACATCTACAAACATAACTCAGTCTGTGTTAGGGAAATGTCACCTCCTGGAATGTGTTTGGCTATTACAAAGTGTACAATTGAACAGCCCAGTCCCAAGCTCTCATAGTTTCTTGATAAAGGTGTATGGGTGGGAACCTTGCCCCATCTTGTTTGTTTCTGTATCAAACCACCGCATGTTATCCAAGTGGATGATGGCAATGTATGAAAGGAAGTCCTGAAACACTGGCAATTAAGAGAATTCTCATTTACAGTACATGATGTGGAGGTAAAAGGATATTTAGACACTTTAAGCTGTTTGCAAATTGATGTGCCCTGCCACCCTCAGAACAGCTGTGTAATAGTGAGTAATGCATGTAGTGTACATGTCAGGAATGGATCTCCTAAGACAAGACTGGTTGTCTCTATCTACCAGTGAAGGTGCTGTTTGCAGGACTCTGATCCTGATAAGATGGGACACTGTGTTTGGACTGTTTAAGAGACCACTGGACCATGTCCATCCAGTGAAGCACTCATGCCACAGGTACCATGGGGTAGCCACAATTAACACCAGGATTTCTGGCACAAGATGAAGCCTTCTTGGAAGTTACTAACTTTTGTAATCTACCCATGCAGACAGAGTATCTGTTCCATAAGAAGTGCTTAGCAATTTCTAGTATGGAGATGGCACATGCTGTATTTGAACAGCTGAAACTGTGTCAAAACAGACTTCACAAGACTTACTGTGATATTCAAGACTGCAACATTCTGAGAAAGGACTCCCTGTGACAGCCTGAACAAATGCAGCAGCTAGGTGCCAACTGTCTAGGTATGGTAAGACCAAGCTTCCCAGAAGAGGACGTGGCTCAGCTAACACCCTGGGCAAGTATCATGAACCAGAGCCACACCCCTTAGCTCTTCGAGTGAACAGCAAAAAAAAAAAAAAGCCTATCACTACAATGTCCATTAAAGAGAGAGAGAAAAACAAAAACAAAGTCCATTCCTTCTACCAATGCACAACATGCCCACTCCCTCCTGCCTAGCCATTCAGGTCCCATTTCTGTGCCCTGCCCAGACTCTCCTCCATTTTATAAAATAAAATGAACGACTAAATAACATAAATAATGTCTTCTTCTTTTAAACTGCAGCAAACAGTTGCTACAGTTTATATCCTGCCTGTAAAAATTACTAGCCACTCATGTTTTAATTCAACAAAAAAAGTAAAACAAAATTTCTTTCAATAAACTGTAGCAAACAGTTTGCTATAGTTTATACCTTGTCTGCACATAATGTTAGTGTGCTCAGGTTTTAGTTAGAACAGTGTTTTTTTTTTTTTTAAACTGCTAGCTACAATGTAGCAAGCAGGTGCTATGGTTTACACCACACAAGGAGTGATACAGCACGGAGGTTTGACCAATAAGACAATACAGACTTTTAAAAGCTAGTATTGCATTAGAGATCGGGATCGGCTGATTGTGCCAAGGGCGGTTGCCCCTTTTGCCTTGCCCCAGCTACGCTGATAGTTCCCTTTGCCATCTGATGGGTTGCCACTACAGATATATGTTAGTTAAATACTTGATGGCTGTAGTGAGACCAAATGGAACTGTTACAAACTGATAAATGACTGGTCCCTATCTGACGGTGCATGAACCTCATCTCCCTGGCAAATGTGATGTGTAAATACATGTACTGGTGGTCCAAACATCACATCCAAACTCCTCCTGATTAAGGAGAAAGGATTAGTGCACCATAGCAATGTGGAAGGCTTCACTGGGAAATAATGTGTTAGGCCATTTAAGTTAATCTTTGCCAGACTAACTCTGTCTTTTTTGAAAACTAAAAAATAATTTGGAATGGTATCAATCATTTTCTGGTCTGACATGATATTTTGAATAGCTCCAGTATGGAAACCTGCTGCCTTGAAGATTTTTTCTAATGGGATGGGACATCAGGCAAATGCAGTGTTGGTTATACAAAGAAGTAGGATCTTTCAAGAGGAGGATGAGGATAAGCATGAGAAGGATGATGATCTAACCACTGAATGTGAGCATCCTTATCCACCTGTCTGTGCTAATGGGCTTTCAAGCAGAAAGGTGATGGTACAGATAGCTCATAACTGCCTGCAGAGTGGGACAGTTCAGAAACACCTCAGGAATGCTGCTGTCTGGCCATTGATGGATCACAGCTATGCTTTTTGACTCTTGACTTTGGAGATAGTTGCCCTGTTAAACAGGCTTGAAGTGTGTACTGCAGCTAAACTACATTTGGAGCTATCTTCTCTGAATCCTCAAGAAGCTGCTTTGAAGCACATGAAACATACCACCCACAGTCTTGCAGGTCTTGGCGTCCTTCTCCATCATATTTTCAAGTTCATTTTTATTAGTTGTTTAAACCAACACATGAATACAAAGTAAGACAAAATAACATAAAATAATAGACACATAAAAAACAGTAACACTGAGACAAGAGTACATGTGTTAACATGCATACAATTACCATAACTCTTTGGAGTGCTTACACCCACTAAAATGAGTTTTTCCACATGTGGACAAAACACTTGTCATCTCATAATGGGAAGACCATGAAGGAAGTCTGTGTGTCCTAAGCAGATTCCATCAAACTTGGCCATATGTGCAATGACGATGCTGGCTCCAGCATCTCAAGCAGTCTCCTCAGCAGCTTAAGAAAGAACCTACATCAAGAGAGTCACTAAGTTTGAAAACCAGAGGATCTGAAGAGTAGTTGGTCTTTAATAGGTCCATTCAGACAGCACTCAAAATCCACCATATAAATAATGCAGCTTTTTGCACACATAGCAAAAGTGGTACATGCATAAACAGGGTTCACACACTGCAGGCCAATTCCACTGAAGTGCTTTTAGAATTTATTGTAAAATGTGTAACAAAAGTTCAATAAACTTCCACACAAAGTCGATCTTCTCTCTAGCGCCTCGGCCACACTTGCCTTTAACAGAGTAAACTCTAATCACTCACACTAACAGCCTTTTATAATAATGAACACACCCACTTAATCAATTACTTAAGTAAAAAAAAAATCCCCATAAAAACTTTTGAATAAATTAACATTTACAAATGGGCAATGAAGTAAATTATTTAGATGTAGTGTTAAAAGGGCAAGTAGGTACATATATCAGTTCTAGTATACATAGGAAATTTAAAGCAACATTAACTTAAGAGGAAGTTCCTACCAACCCCTTCTGGGTGTGGGATGCACTGAGGCAATTCCAGACTTAACAGCAGGGAGGAACAATCAAAAGTGTAGTTTTGCTTACACATTTTCAAATAACAACACTGGGATAGAGCAATCAATCTCAAAATATTGGCCCATTTTGAAAGCTCATGACGACTTTAAGGCCATTTTAGAGGGTAAACCAACATTCATTTGGAAAAAAGGTTTTAACCTCAAGGAAATTTTTGAGAAAAGACCACATTCGCAAAACAAATGTAGGCAACTCGCTAATGGAACCTATAAATGTGGAGCCTGCAAGCAGTGTAACATGATTATACACGACTCCCACTTATATTTGAAAGCACGCAGATTTAATGTTAAACCGCAAGGTTTCTACACATGTGCTACAAAAGGGGTGGTCTATTTAGGAGTGTGTATTACCTGCAATAGTTTCTATGTAGGTAAAACGGAGAGAGAACTCAGAAAGAGGTTATACGAGCATTCATATGAGATAGAGAGAAAGAAGGAGAATAACGCCTTTTACAAACATTCATTAAAATGCCCTGATTATAAGCTTAAATTTATGGTCCTTGAGCAACTGGTACAAAATGAAAGAGGGGGAGACTGGGAGGCAACCCTGGAATTTAAAGAACTAATTTGGCAGCTCAGGTTGGACGCAAGTAAACCACCAGGGTTAAACGACACCCTTAGCATAAGTTCACTTTTAAAATTAAGGAAGGCTAGGCTTTAAATAAAAATAAGTAACTATTTTTTATTGTTGTTTAATGCTATTTATTTATTTATTTTTATACATGTGCAATACAGAGATAGAAAGTTTTTAGGTTCACTATCCCCCCAGGCTTTTAGAACAAAGTTTTTAAAGAAAGTTTTAAAGAATCTATTTAATAAATGCAGCTTAAAATAACGTGTACAGATTAATTTAATGTTTTTTAAAAAAGTACATGAATTTGTTATACACACACATTTCCTGGTTTAGATATGAAAGTTTATAGTTTACTCAATCAACACTGTTGCATTGATTGAGTTTGAAATACTTAAAGGAATTAATTTTCATGTAACATGCACTTGCACAAACTTCTTTAAGAACAACTGTCAATCACACAATGTTTTTTAAGAGATTAGTTAATTGTATAATGAATTAATTAATGGTTTAAGCAATGATATTTAAACCAACTGTAATGATGTTTGTATTGTTTCACTTGAAAAAGCTCGGAAGAGTCCGAGTGAAAGCGCTTGTGTGTAAATTTGTGTCAACAGTTCGTGTTTTGGATTAAAACTACAATCTTACAACAGCATTTGAATTATTGCTTCTGCTTCCACATTTGGACTTGTTTTTCTTAACATTTCTTTGATACTAATGTGCTTTGTAGCATCCGAAGAGCCGTCATTTGCCTTGCACTTGAACTTTCCTGGACACTGTTCCTCATGCAAAATCTGATGAGTCTGTCAGAACAGACTGAAATAGGGTCTGGAGAGAGAAGGGCAAGTCTGGATTGAGAAACATCTAATCCCGCCATTACTGTAACTCTTATTTCAAAAATTCTAGCCCTGGTACCTGGAACTGTAAGGAATGTCGGTGCTAGGCCCAAAAATTGGTACCACTGAAATTTCCTCATGTGGAGTCTGACAAGTGGTATCCTGAGGATCACTGATGTCATGAGGCCAACAATTAACAACTTTCCCCTGAAAAGTTTAAAGACTTAACTGATTTTATCCAGCGATGTAGGTTAGAAGAACCTAAGGACCTCTTGTTTGAGTTTGGTAGATGGAGAAACCACAGCTGGGTCAGCTAAAAAAGGAGCAAAGACAGCTACAAGATCAGGGTACACACCTTCCATATCTCCACAACCTTTTTAGGAACTGGTTCACTAACCAAAGGGGTTTTACACACCATTTACTTCCCAGTCCAGTAACAGAGAAAGAACAGTCAAATTATTTAGAATTTCATCCTTGATAAGATCATAAACTCTGCCAATTCGTAGTAGAGCTCCAGATTACTTCCAGTCAAACACACCTGTAAACCGAGCTAGCATCTGTGGAAAAGGGAACACCTGCTTGAGTTTTTGAATCTGTTAAGCTTCCTAAGAGTCAGACTGGACGGGCTCAGAACTGTTCACTATTGTCTGCATCAGAGTCTTCCTCAAAATCTGAAGTCACAGACTGATATCTAGAGAAGTGGGCCCCATAGTCACTCTGAATAGGAGCACAGTCTCTGAGATAAACTGACTGTAGAACACTCCTAATTATAAAAAACACATCAGCACTATATATATGGTAATAACCCGTTGTCTGCAGTGTGAAGTTTCCGCTTGTTCTTACTGCAAACTACACCAGTAGGTAAAATATCTGGGGAGAGAATATTATGTTGGGAAAGGGGTCTAACACCGGACCTCTCCAGCACCTAAACGGGTTGGTACTTTTAATACCTGAACCAAGTACTGAATAGCCCTAGAGGACGCGTCTGACCCCTGTACTAAAGAGGGCTGTGTGCTCACACCAAAGGGTGACGGGATGAAGACAAATGGTCTGCAGGCTGGCTTAAAGCAACAACAGATTGACAAGCTATAGTCTGAGGCATGCTTTAGTAGTTTTTTTTTTTTTACTTTTTAGGTGCAACTGGATTTGATGGGGGGGATGGCAGCTGTATCAGGATCAATCAAGTCAGAGTAAAAAAAAAACATCAGCCAGAATAATAATCAGCCCTCAGCAGTGACAGTTAATAGTTTGTATCATTGCCGCCTTTATACTATGTCCTCACACAGCAAATAGGGCTAAAGTGCATAAAATACAGCAGAACCATTACAAAATGTGCTAAGCCTTATTCTACAACTTGCACAATGCACTAAAAAACAGCACACAGTCACAGGACCAAGTAAAATTCACTTGTCCAAATATAATGCCAAAAATTACATACATGCCCTTAATTTAAACAGAAACCTTTTAAAACAGCATAGTTACTTACTTAAGAGACTCCCTTGTCAAAAATAAAAAAAATCATGCATTCTTTATAGAAATTGCAACTAAAGTAACCTGTGGTAAAATTGTGATTCAATGATAAAAACAGAGCAGTATTAAAATGAAAGTAAATATCATACAAATAAAGGAAAAAAGTGAGGAAAATGCAATATTTTCCTGTCAGAATTTAAAACTGAAGCAGATAAACAGAAACAAGCCATGGATGAGGCAAGACCCTGATGTTCAACTGATACTACAGAATTACAACTTCCCCACAAAAGTTATAAACCAAATCAGAAAAAAACATAGTTGCTTAAAAGCAGCATTAAGCATATAAACAACATAGCAG
>NC_056747.1:368465480-368477980 GCF_019279795.1 Protopterus annectens | reverse complement strand
CTTTTAGCATGAAGGATGGGTTAGTCCTGAAGGAGACCCTGTCAGCATGGAAAATGATGAAGGGGTCCACAGCCATTAGTGCTTGTAGCTCTGATACTCTTCTTGCTGAAGTGATGGCCAGAAGAAGCAAGGCTGTCTTCCATGAGAGAAACTAATTCTGCTGAAGCTGCTGGTTCAGAGGGGGGCAGGGTGAATCTCTCGAACACAAAGTTTAGGTCCCAAGCTGGGGTAGGTGCTCTTCTGGATGGCCTCAAGTTGTTAGCCTCTCTGAGAAACTGTTTGATGAGAGGGAGTGAGAACAGAGGTTGCTCAGTGCTGAAATGAGCAGAAACAGCAGAGGCATGAATTTTAATAGAGGAAAAGGATAGACCACTGTGTAGTAGGTCAGCTAGATAATCCAGGATGAGAGGTAGGGTGAGTTGTGCCGTATCAGCTCCCTTAGCCTGGATCCAGGTGCAGAACCTTTTCCATTTGTCAGCATAAAGACTTTCTAGTGCTAGCACATCTGGTCTCACGTATAACATCTAGAACCTGTTTACTGAGATTGGCAGCTTGTACAGTGGTCAGGGAATAAGCCAGGCTACCAAATTAAGGGTCTGTAATTGGGTATGCATGAATTCTCCTTCCCTCTGGGTCAGGAGTGTTGGGATCTGAGGGAGATGCCATAGTGGCAGAGGGGAAAGGCTGTGCAGCAGTGGGTACCAGTGCTGGCATGGCCAGTCTGGGGCAATCAGGATTGCCCTGGGTTTTTCCTCCTTTATTTTGAGCAGTACCCTGTTAATGAGAGGTAGTGGGGGAAATGCATAGAGAGCTTGACCCACTGGAAGGATAGAGCAGCCACTTTCCAGGCCCTGCAGTGAGGCTCCCTGGTGCAGAACTTGCGGAGCTGATGGTTGGAGTGAGAAGCAAAGAGGTCGACCTTGGGGTTCCCCATTTCAGAGTTATAAGGGTGAAGGTTCTTTGGTTTAGCTGCCACTCATGTGGGTCCAGAAGATTTCTGCTTAAGTTGTCTCCCAGACAGTTTAGAGAGCCTGACAGGAACTGTGCTAACAGGTGTAGTTGCATGGCTGAGGCTGTGTGCCAACTGGTCACAGCGAACCTGCATAGAGGGTAGGAGTGAGTCCCTCCCTGCTTGTTGATATACCACATCACTGTGGTGTTGTCTGTTTTGATCAGTAGAGCCCCTGGGGAGAGAAGGGATCTGAATGTTGTCAATGGGTGTTGGACAGCTAACACCTCTTTTTGGTTGATGAGCAGATGTATTTGATGTGGGCCCCATTGGCCTTGTATGCACCTGCCGGTTCAGGTCTGCACCCCAGGCATAGTTTAATGCGTCTGTGGTGCGGGTCTGGGCGGCATGGAGTGGTGAGAAGGGTAGTCCATTGTTGTGGTAGCATGCTGCTGCCCACCAAAGGAAATCTTTCCTTAGACAAGGTATCACTGGTATAAGAGTTTCCCGGTCTTGAGAGTGTTGACACCAAAGGCTTTTTAGGTACCACTGAAGTTTCCCCATATGCAGTCTGGCATATAGAATGAGTAGTGCAGTAGCGTTGTCGCCTCACAGTAAGACGCTGTCCAGTTCGATTCTCAGCTAGAGCGTCTTCTGCATGGAGACATGCGTGAATGGGCGTACCTTCGTTGAAGGTTGTGCGTCAGGGCTGGTAACTCGGCATGTAAAAATCAACTACCAATCATTAGCGGACCGGAGTTCCGCTGTGGCGACCCCTAACCGGGAAAAGCCGAAAGACACAACAACACAACAGAACGCAAGATGGCATGAACCCAAGAGCTTGCAAGATTCTCCTTGCGGATAACTGGAGTCTGGTGGCTAGTTGAGAGAAATAGGCTGTCAGGTAAATTTGCTTTTCTGGTGTAAGGAATGCCATCTGGGATGATGTGTCCAGGCTTGCTCCCAGGAATATAATTTTTTGGTGGGTACTAGTTTGGATTTCTTTTCGTTGATACTGTACCCTAGGGAGGTCAGTAGGTCCTTTACAAAGGCCAGGTGCTTGAGCAGCTTTTCCTGACTGTCTGCCTGAATTAGGCAGTCGAAGTATGGGTAAATTTGAATATTTCTTTGCAAAAAGCAATGGCGGGAGCCAGGCATTTTGTGAAAACTCAGGGAGCAGTAGATAAGCCAAAGGGAAGCACAGATAACTGAAACTGCAGAGATGCTGCCCTGAAACGTAGATATTTCCTGTATGATTCCCTGATAGGGATGTGTAGGTAGGCCTCTTTCAGGTCTAGGGTGGCTAGCTAGGCATCCTTGGAGGGCATAAGTAGTAGTTGCTGAAGGTTGAGCATTTTGAATTTTGGTATCACCAGGAAGGTGTTTAGAATGAATAAATCGAGGATAGGGGCACCAGGTGCCCTCTTTTCTGGGTACCAGGAAGAGCCTGGAGTAGAAACCCTTGGCCTATCTGTTCTGAGGAACGTGCTCTACTGCCCTCATGGAGAACAGGGAAAGGACTTGCTTTTTGGCCTGCACCCACTGGTTTGGAGGTCGCTCTGGAAACCCTTTTGGGGTTGGTAGAGTGTGGAAAGAAAATTTGTATCCCTGGGACACTATGTTGATGACCCAATGGTCATTGGTAATGGTGGCCCAGGTGCTCGTGTGGAAGGAGAGTTTTCCTCCCAGGGGCAAGTGCAGGTGGACAGAGGGAGGGGGTGGAAGTGGAGAGTCACTGTGAGTTCTTGCCATGAGAGGGTGGCTTTGCACTCCCTGGTTTTGAAGTGGAGGTACTCCATTGTATGATCTCTGCATTCCCTGTGGCTGTTGTCTGGGTGGTCTGCTTCCCCAGGGTCTGGGATGAACTGACCTGGAGGGGACAGGAAAGGACCAGTGTTTGGAGGGGCAATGCCTACTGAACCTGGTTGGCTGGACCTGCAGGAAATCCTTAACTGTCTGCATAGATTTAGCTTTATCTTTATTTTTTAAGACCTCCTCTGGCTTGGTGCCAAATAAGTTGTCTTTGTGCAAGGGTGCATCCACTAGTTTAGATTTGACATGGTCTGGCAAGGGATGTTCCTTAAGCCAAGCATGCCTTCTAAGGACAGAACTGGTGACTGCTGCTCTGCAAGATGCTTCTAGGGCATCAAAACCACAGTGTAAGATGTGCTTAGTTACTTGCCTTGCAGAATGCATGAAGTATTGCAAATCTTTACTTTCTGCACAAGCAGGAAAAGTTGATATTTTTTGTTTGAGGAGTTCCATGGTATGCTGCTGGAATTTTAGCATATAGAACTGACAATTTAGTGCTCTTATAGCAAGAGTAGCAGAGGTGTATACATTTATACCCCAATCTGCCTAATGCTCGGGAATCCCTAACTGAGGGGGTGGGATTCTTAGCAGAAGTTGCTTTAATTCCTTTAGGCCCTTGGGAAATAACCTCAGGGTCAGCAGTAGGATTTTTGAAAAGAAATTTGTGAGAGTCAGGGGCTCTCTAATACCCGACAGGTTTCCTGGGAGTGGGAGGAAATCAGGAGTTAAACTAGATTCCATGAAAACATCATCTACAACATCCAGGACAGGAGGAATGGCCAGGGGTCTGTGCTGTGGAAGATCTAAAAATTCCCTGAGTCTCTTTTTAGACTGAGGGTAGTCCTGACATTCCCATTGGAAATGCTCCATTAAAGTATGAAGGGTTTCCTCAAAGGAAAAATTGGGTGGAGAGGTTGAAGGAATGGATTCCTCTGCATCAGAATCCTCACAAACAGAGAGGGGTTGCATGTCTTCATATACAGAGACATCAGAGTCATCGGACTCTTGTTCAGATAAGACTACTGTGGACAAATCTCTTTTTCTTTTGGAAGGGGTAGCTTGGCTTCCCCTAATCAACATTATAAGGTCTTGTGGCATTTTAAGCATTTGAGACTGAGGCAAGGAAGCAGGAGCCTGAGATGGGGTCATCGGTTTCTTGGGTGTGGTTCGTACCCTAGGCCTTAGAAACTCGGTAGTTTTAGAAAGAACAGAAGACGCGCAAGTCATCAGTTTGTGTCAAGAATCGGTAGTGTGAAGTACTTCCTCGGAAGCCGGTGCCTGCTCAACGGCTCCAGACCCATCCAAGTAGAGACAACCACAGGATCCTTAGTCGATGAAGAGTTTTGTGGCATACCAGACTCTGAAAGGGTCTCGGTAGAGCCCTGCGAATCCACAGAAGCGGGCATAAGGGGCTGCAAAACCACCTCACTGAGGATCGAAGAACTGATGACTAGCTTAACAGAAGCGTCATTGATAGGTTTGGACCTGTGCAGTCTGTCTCCGTCTTTATCCTTATGTTTTTTTTGGAAGATCTGATGTCAGATGGCTTACCAAAGCCATATAGGAAATCGAGGACTGACAGTGAAAATATCCAGCTACAAGAAGGGCCTGACGATGTATAGTTCTGGCATTGAACAAAGCACATAAGCGACAGCGGGGGACGTCGTGGTCTGGGCCTAAGCAAGTGACGCAGTAAGAATTAAAGTCTCAATGTGGTATTTGCTTTCCACAGGTGAGACCATTGTTAACTTTTTCTGACATCGGTTAGAGGAAGAAAAACGGATCCCCAACGGGGTACTTAGCTTTAGAAGACTTCAATTCAGAAAACGAAACTCAGGTAGCAGCCAACTGACACTCGTGTGAACTGCTTCTGCTTTGCGCTCCTCAGCAAGAAAGACTGATGGAATGGCGTCAGCTGCCTTACTTTATACTACTGATGGCCTGATGTCAGTCCTGAAGCGACAGCAACCGACACAGAAATACTAAGCCTCTGGTATCCAGGCTGACTGAGGGCTACCCTGGCAGTGATAACCAAAATGTGATGACTGCAACAGTGAAACACAAAGAACATTCTCCCTTTCTACGACTATTCACAAATTGTTGCCAACCCACTGATAAGAGATGGCAAACCCTGAAACCAATATCACTCAGATGATGACAAGTACAAAACATTTAACAGAGGACAGAAAAAATTATATCTTTTGGGGGGGGGGAGCAGTTAACCTAGTAGCTGTGATTAAGTTTCCAAATGACTGAATTCAGTACTCTTTCTGTTTATCAACCAGACCTTTAATGTTGCAACACAAACAGGACTAATACCTTCAACAGCAAACGTCATATAGCTTGTCAATTTCTGATATAAAAAAATATTACAAATAAAGTTGTAAATAAAGTTTTGCTGCTTTATTCAGAACAGAAGGACTTACCTGACATTTTTTAACAGCTCAGCCAAAACATAGGAGTCTACCCAGCAGAAAAATTTCATGAAAGCAAATATCTGTAATAAAAGAGATAAGCAGAAAAACTAAATGAACTGCCACTAACAGAGATCATGAAACGTCTACTGTGAGACAATACTTGGCTTGGCTCTGAAAAACAATGTTAATCACATTTATGATTATTTTAGACTGTAACTAGAAAAGTATGTGGTTAAGTACAGAAAACTAAGTTAAAAATGCATTTGCATCATAACACTGACATCTGTAAGATTTAAGGTATACTGAAAATATTCAAAATGTTTATACCATCACACAAACAATAACTCTTACAGCTTACAAAACTTTCAAAACATCTGGACAGGGTCTGAAAAGTAACAGCTGATAGTTTCATGAGGTAGCCTGAAAAAAAATGTTTGCATTGTTGAGAGCCAAAACACTTCAAACAGCAAAAACTGTATTTAACAAATTAAACACTGGTAAATCTGCCAATCCTTTCCCAAGAATATTCCACTGCAACACCTGTCCAAAGTTTTCAGCTAACTGTTACAATGAGTCTATGTACAGCAGAAATGCTAACTTTCACATCCTGTTCAAAAGATAATTTTGCATACCAAATGTTGTTGTTTATCTTTCGGCTTTTCCTGGTTAGGGGTCGCCACAGCGGAACTCTGGTCCGCTAATGATTGGCAGCTATTTTTTTATGGGTGCTGAGGTGCCAGCTCGACCACCCAACCTTCAACGAAGGCACGCCCATTCACGCATGTCTTTCGAACGCCACTCCACCGTGGGGAGGACATGCAGACTCCACACAGAAGGCGCTCCAGCCGAGAATTGAATGGGAGAACCTCTTGCTGTGAGGCAACAACGCTACCGCTGCACCACCGCGGCTTGTAATTTTGCATACCAAATAATAATAATAAAAAAAGTGTCTTTCGGCTTTTCCCGGTTAGGGTTTGCCACAGCAGAACTCCAGTCCGCTAATGATTGGCAGTGGATTTTTACGGTGCTGAGGTGCCAGCCTGACGCCCAACCTTCACAGAAGGCACATCTATTCACGCACACCTACTTGCATGTCTTTAACGTCACTTGACTGCAGGGAGGACGTGGAGACTCCACATAGAAGGCGCTCCAGCCAAGAATTGAACCGGAGAACTTCTTGCTGTGAGGCGACAACGCTAACCGCAGCACCACCACGGCACACTGCATACCAAGTAAAAAAATAGCATAGAGCAGTTTTTCAGATTTAGGCAAAATTGTGCTTTTACTGCCTTTTTTTTTGCATACCAAATAAAAAAGCAGTAAAAACACATTTTTGCCTAAATTTGAAAAACTGCTCTATGCTATTCATAGAGCACAACTGTTCAACATTTGAGATTTAATGTATTTAACATTTCTTTCATTATTTTGGTACCCTCCTATCACCTTAATTACCACAAGATCCCTTTTCTACCTCTATAACCATGATGTAAAGAAACTTGCAGTGTCACAGTATGGCACTACTATGGCTGCAGGTGAAGGCTCTTCTGCCTAGCCTATCCCCCATTCACATATACACACAGGATGTACAGTGATGTCATTGCAGTTTGTACATGTTTGCTGCTCCATACAGTTGCTTCTACCTAGGTGCATGGGTTTAAACACCCAATCTCCACTGGTACTTGTTTGCATTTCTCAGTTATGGACAGCCAGTGGCTCCCTTGCCTGGGATTGATCCTGGTCTCTGGTATGGCACCACTAGATAATCTTTTCCATTTTGTTAAATATGGTTTTCTAGTAGCAGGTTTTCTAGCCTCCTTTGATACCTGTTGCATGTCCTCTGTAAATAGGTGCCTAAAGGGGGATCAAAAACCTATCATCCACACAGTCAGATTTTGGTTGAGAATGTTGGAATGAATGAAAGACTCCTTGCCCTGTTTATGTAGATTCACTCTGTGTTGAAGTTTTAGATAATTGCCCTGGCCAGTTGCATGAGAAGGGAGAAAATATAGTTGTGTACTTACAATAACATTAAATCCGCGTTGTCTTATTTTCATCTGGTTCAACATTTAGGATGTCAAATCCAATCAGCTCTGAGCTCGGCACCTTCTACCAGGGCTTTGGATTGGAGACTCTGACTCCTCCCCTACCCACAATTCTCTCTTACCGTCTGATTTACCTCGAGTAGAGTTTGCTGACTACTCTAATTATACAGACCAAATATTATGGAAAGGAATAATAATCTAAAGCTTTCCACACTTAGGAAAGGTGATGTGGAAAAAAACATATGGAGTCCTAGCGGAGGTCCGGCCTAGCTCCAAAAGTTGCAAATGGCAATTTGGAAGGGAGAAGGAGGGAGGGAGGGAGGGATGTTGAACCAGACACAAATGACATAACACAGATTTAACATTACAGCAAGTACATAACTACTGTACTGGATTCAGTGTTTGGGACAGATTCCCAAGCTACCTAAAAAAACCTGGATGGACTCAAGGAAGGACATTCCTGAGAATGGCAGAGCCAAAGGATGAGCGATCTGTAGCTTGCCCATCCAATTTATAATGACATACAAAGGTGTGAACTGTTGACCAAGCTGCTGCTGCACAGATGGCACTAACAGGAACTCTTTTTGTACATGCTTTAGAGGCATCCATTGCTCTAGTTGGACAGAGTCTTAATGTTTTGAATGCAAAGGCAATCCTCAGGTTTTAGAAACAAAGGAAATGCAGTCTGCAGGCCACTTAGTGTGATTTTTAATACACGTTATCCTAGTTCCATCTTAGCCAGGGTTGTGCAGAGATAGCGTTGTTGCCTCACAGCAAGAGTTTCTTCTATTCAATTCTCAGCTGGAGTGCCTTCTGTGTGGAGTCTGCATGTCCTCCCCGTGGTCGAGTGGCACACGAAAGACATGCATGAATAGGCATGCCTTCGCTGAATGTTGGGCATCGGGGCTGGCAACTTGGCACCATAAAAATCTACTGCCAATCATTAGCGGACCGGAGTTAAGCTGTGACGACCCCTAACCGGGAAAAGCAGAAAAGACAAACATCCTAGTTCCATCTTGGAAATGGAAACAAATAGGTGGTCAAACTTTCTAATATCTTTGGTATACTGCAAGTAAAATTTGAGCTGCCTGTGGGCATCTAATGTACAAAGCATGTGTTCACCTTTGGTTTAGCAGTTTGGAAAAAATACCGGTAAGTCAATGCACTGATTCAAATTTGTTTCAGATGACACCTTTGGGAGAAAGGAAGGGTTCATTCCCAATAACACTCTATGTTTGCAGAATATGAGAAAGGGTATCTTGCATGCAAGTGCTTGCAATTCTGAAACTTGTCTAGCACAGGTAATGACAATCAGACAAATGGCCTTCCAAGAAAGAAACTTTAAATCAGCTGAGGCCACAGGCACAAAAGATTTTTGCGTCAATGATTGCAGCAACAATGCGTTATCCCATGGATGAGCTGGGTCTCAAATGGGAAGTCTCAGCTTACAAGTTCATTTGAAGAAAGCATTATAGATATCTTAAGAGAAGCAATAAGCAAGTCATTATAGCCTATGGGAAAATTTGAAACGGCAGCCATCTGAACTTTCATAACAGAAAAATTGGAACCCTTCAGAAAAAGTTCTGAAAGAAATTCCAGTATCAATGGAAGAGGGGCTGAAAAGGGTCCAAGCCTTTTGAAGACGCCCAAACAGCAAATCTTTTCCATTTGCTCTTGTAAGTCTTTTTTTCAGTTCCTTCCGAGAAGATATTATATGGACTACCACAGAAGACAGCCTGGCATCTCTGACTACTGTTAAAATTTAAGAAACCATGCAGTTAGTTTTAAGGTCTAAAGATATGGTAGAGGCATTGCAAATGGCGATTCATCAGATCTGGGATGAAATCCAACACCCAAGGTGGGAACATCAAATAAGGCCAAAGGAAAGGTAACCATATCTGCCATGGCCAAAACGGGACAAGGAGGATCACCTTGGTCTTGCACCTTGTAGCTTTCTGTATGAATTTTGTCAGGAAAGGTATTGGTGGAAAGGCATAGAAGAGACCTTGGGGCCAAATATGGACTAGAGCACCTCTGGGTGGCTGTTCCTATTGATGGATGACAGCAAAGTAACTGCTGCATTTATTGTTTACGTAAGAGGCAAAGAGATCAAAGCAAGGTTGGCCCCGGTGGCTGGAGATCTCTGTTGCCACCGTCTGTTTGAGAGACCACTCATGAGGTAACAGGATACACCTGCTGAGTCTGTTCACTAGTATATTAACACGTTCCAGGAATGTGCACTGCTACCAGAAAATGATGGGAAAACATCACCCACTGACAGACTTGCATGGCCTCCCAGCAAAGAGGATACGAATGTGTTCTACCTTGTTTGATAATGTAGCATACCACTGACATTGTCCATCTGGATGGAAGTCACTCCCTTGAGCAGGAAGTTCTGAAATCCCTTTAGTACTAGGAGGACTGTACTCCTCTCCAAGACACTGATGTGAAGTTTGGCCTCTACAGATGACTAAATCCCTTAAACTGTCTTCTCTTTAAAATTCCCACGCTCTGGAAGGGAAGTGCCCATGGTTACTGTGGCCTGGGGAGCAGATAGGCAAGAAAGGTATACCTTCTATCACTGAAATAAGTTATCCACCATCTTATATGGTTTCTGCACACTTGAGTAAGATGGATCCTGGTGTGTACAGGGTGAACACACTGACCATTGGGCAGACGGTGTCCACTACAACACTCCAATGTGGTATCTTGCTAATGGTACTGATGTAATGGCAGAACTCATCAGGCCTAACAAAAGGAGAATCAGTCTTGCTTGTGGGCAGGAATGCTGAACTACCTGAAAATCTACCAGTCTTAACGACCGGAGTCTTGTGGTTTGAAGTTTGGCAATTTGTCTAATTGTATTTATCTCATATCCAATGAATTCTGTGTGTTGTGTGGAAAACAATTTGTTCTTCATATGACTGATTGTTATTCCTAATTAATCTGCAAGACTGAGTAGAAAGGCTTGGTACTGTAACAGTGGATTCCTGGAGGTAGCAGTTAGGAGCCAACTATCTAGATAAGACTTGGACCCCTTTCAGTCACAGGTGAACTGCAACCACTATCATAAATCTTGATGAATTCTAGGGGGTAGCTGTGGTGAGACTGAATAGCAGTGCTCTGAATTGGTAATGATTGGGTCCCAGACAGAAATGGAAGAATCTCCTGGATTGTCTTTGAATCTTGATGTTATAGTAGGTGTCCTGGAGATCTACACAGCACATAGAATTATCCTTCCTCAAGAGAAGCATTACGGACTGTACCATAACCACTTCACCATCTGGAATTTCGTCTGTTTAGCAAACTGATGGAGGCAGCTGAGGTCCCTATCTTTTTTAGAAATAAAAAGAACTTGCAAAAGACTCTGGATTCTAACTGGTCTCCTTTGTCCAGCAACGACACTTCTTTAGCTGCAGATTCCAACTGATTGGGTGGAGTATTGGGAAACTTTAATCTTTTCTTTGGGAGGATACAAAAAAAAAAAAAAGAGTATTGTATAGACCCTTGTGATTATCCTTAACACCCATGAATTGAAAGTTATAATTTACCAGGGTTGAGGGTGCAAGGATAAGCGTCCACTGACTGCCTCCAGGGTGCATCAACCAGGAAATTCTTCAGGGACACTGGCAGGCTCAGTGAAAGGACCATGAAAACAACAGTTCTGTCATCCAGTTCTGCCTCTTGGGTTACGTCCATTTGAAGTGCCTCCTCCTCTGCCTTGGGGAAGTCTATATCCAGAAGTAGTGTGGTGAAAGCTCTGTGATTTTCTGAACTAGATTTTCTTACCAACCCTTTCATTCCTGGAATAGGATCCCTGTGGAGTGGAGAAATGGATTCCTAGAGCAGACAGGGTCTTACCATCTTGTTCACTGGGTCCAAAAAGAGAGGAATCACTGAAAGGTACATTAATAAAGCATATCATGAAACTTTACGAAAAGTCAAAGCCACATTCCAGTATGGTGATGCATGGTAATGCCTGTACCAGCTGCTCTTGATGTGCCATTTGCTGCATTTGGTATCAGTCATATGGCAACACTGGAAGTAGACTAAAACATAAACATTTGGGCATCCACTGTTTTTTTTTGGATGTCTGATGGGAAGTTACCAGAAAGAGACTTGGACAGCTTCTTGATCAGGTCACTTTGGGAATTAGTCAAATGAGCAAGGTAATTCAATGCCCGAAATATAAAGTTCACTGAAGTGCAAGTCTGTTTCCCCAGTCTTTTCAATGTCCTGAATTCTGTTACGAGGATGGACAAATGAACCTTCCTCGGTTCTTTCTTTGTGGCTGCCACTACCACGTCTACTAGAGGGCCCTTAGCTTCAAAAGGCAGGAAACACATTGGTCTATGAGGATTCTACCTGGCTTCTTGGGAACTGGCTCTATAACATCAATATCCTTCCAAGCCCTCTGTACCAGGATGTCTATCAAAGTATCTGGAGGGGGAGAAAACCCAGGATGCAGATGAGCCAAACCCAAAGGCTTCAAAAAACATGGACTCATCTTCTGCATCACCAATTCTAGGATGTCTCCAAATGGGACATCTTCTAGTGAGGACCTTGGGGCGGATCTTTCCTCATCCAAATCTATGTCCTCATTGACCAACTCAGGTGAGGAATCTACATGCTTCTGTCTGCATGTCTGTTTTCTCCAAACATGTCTAAAGGGCTGAGGGACACGCACCAAAATCAGATAGGGAGCTCAAATGTAGCACTGTCTCAAAGCCAATGGGTTCTGAAGGTCTGTTGACTAAAATACGAAGACTAAACCACAGGACCCATTGGGTATCAGGATGGATCTGACCTTGGTGGATGCACCTGTCTTCTTGGACTAGCCAAGGCCCTTTCCAAAGCCTGAAAAGGAGACTATTCCACTGGAGCTGAGGACACTTCCTCTACTGTCAACTGATTCAGGGAGTCTCCCAGCTCCAATGGAGACTGGCTTCGAGGAGGAACTCAGACTCAAGCTGTCAAGTGCCAAAGCACAAACTGCGAGGAATGGCTCTGCGAATTTCGATGTTGACTCGAAGGTCGGCACTCCGAACCAGATGCTTTGGCTCAGGATTGGTCTCAACCTAATAGCACAGGAGAGAGTAAGGGATGTGGTCAAAACCCAAGTCTCTAGGGCTGCTGGAGCTGACAGAGGTGCACTGGAAAGTTTTAGACCAATGGAGATTACATCAAAGTAGGGAGCCGGTACTGGAGTGAAGTGTGACATGGGTCAATGGATCTGTTCCTAGACCTGTGGGGAACAGTCCTGAGAGGACACCCAGGCAG
>NC_056747.1:368290480-368462980 GCF_019279795.1 Protopterus annectens | reverse complement strand
TAAGTGTACACAACTATACTATGTTTTTCATGTTTCACTGTTGCAATCATTACATTTGGGTAGATTCCCGAAGCTATGGTTGGGAGGATGAGTTTACACAGCATTAGGGCCAGCTATAAGGCCTTGTAAGACAGCAGAGGCAAACCAGCTCTGGATTTAGAAATAATTGGCAAATGATAATGCTTGGTGAAAGTATGTACAGAACTCCAGGTAGCAGCTTCTAGGATGTCTCTGGTAGGAACACCTCTGAGAAAGGCTGCAGAAGTAGATGCAGCCCTGGTGGAGTGAGATCTGATCCCCTGCGGGATAGGTTTTCCATGGTGCTTATAGCAGAAATTAATGCAATGGCTTATCCATTTAGAAATGGTTTGTTTTGAAATAGCCTTCCCCTCTGCCCCTGCAGCAAATGCCACCAGCAGTTGTTCAGATTTTCTTCAAAGGTTTAGTCCTGTCCAAGTAAAATTCAAGTTGTCTGTACACATCCAAGGAATGTACAATCAGTTCCCCTTTGCTCTGTGGATTGGGAAAGAAGGTTGGCAAATGAATGGACTGATTAAAAGCCACACTGGATACCACCTTGGGCATGAAGGATGGATTGGTCCTGAGTGACACCCTGTCCGCATGAAAGATGATGAAAGGCTCCACTGCCATAAGGGCCTGTAATTCAGATATCCTTGGTAAGGGTGAGTTTAAGTAATTAGCCAGGCTGCAAGGTTCAATGTTGGAAGCTGAGGGTGCAGAATCTGGTTCTCCTGCTGAGACAGCAGGGAAGGGGTCTGAGGCAGTTGCCATGGAGATAACTGTAACACACTGCCCAGAAGGCGGTACCAGTGTTGGCACGGCCAGTCTGGAGCAATCAAAATCATCCTTGGTTTGTCCTGTTTGACTTTTTGTACAACTTTGGAGAGCAGAGGCAGCGGGGGGAAGGCGTAGACGGATAGGTTTTTCCAGATGAAGGACAGAGCATCCACTTTCCAGGCTTGTTTGTGGGGTGTCTTTGTGCAAAACTTGTCCAATTGGTAGTTCTGGGGGGGGGGGGGCAAAAAGGTCTATGTCTGGGCTCCCCCATTCTCTTGTCAACATGTTGAAAATCCTTGGTTCTAGTTTCCACTCGTGTGAGTCCATGAGGTTTCTGCTTAGTCCGTCTGCCAGTGTATTTAATTTTCCTGGCAGGAATTGAGCTTGTAGGTGCACTTAGTAGCTCAAGGCTGTGTTCCACACGGTCTACTTCATTTGCTCAAACTTCCGATTAACCGACACCCATTTGCCCGACACCAAATGACCGAAATTTCATTTGACCAACAATTCATTTGACCGACAAGTACTATTGGCAAGTAAATGGGATATGCCCCCTTCCCCACTGTAGTGCGACCCTGGACTTAGAATATATAGTTAGGGGGTGTGTTGGGGGCATAGCCCCCCCACAATGGGAGGTGTGGGGGGGTGAACCCCCCCCCACTTACTTTCATATTATAATGTTTTGTTTTGCTTTAATATTGCTTAGTACAACAAAAGTAAGTGGGGGGCTCTGCCCCCCACCCCCCAACTATATATTCTAACTCCAGGGTCGCATTACAGTGGGGAAGGGGGCATATCCCATTTACTTGCCAATACTACTTGTCGGTCAAATGAAGTGTCGCTCAAATGAATTTTCAGTCAAATGAAATTTCGGTCAAATGGGGTCGGGCAAATGGGTGTCGGTCAACTGGACGTTAGGGCAAATGAAGTAGATCCGTTCCACAATGCCATGGCTAGTTTGCAGAGGTGGTAGGAATGTGTACCCTCCCTGCTTATGTACCACATAACCATGGTGTTGTCCATCTTTACCATTAGTTGTCCTGGAAGAATGTAGTCCTTGAAGGCTGTCAGAACATTCTGTACAGCTAACATTTCTTTTTGATTGATATCTAGGTGCATTTGACTTGGGTTCCATTTGCCCTGAATGCACTTCCCTGCCAGGTGAGCCCCCCATGCATAGTCTGATGCATATGTTGTTAGGGTTTGGGCGGCAGGGGGTAGTATGAATGGTAGCCCCTTGTTTTGGTGGCAGGCCTCTGCCCACCAGAGGAACTCTAGGTGTAGGCAAGGTATGATAGGAATCATTGTTTCTAGGATGTGAGAATGCTGACTCCATAGGCTTTTTAGATACCACTGTAGTTTCCTCACATGCAGTCTTGCATATGGAATTAGAAGAATGCAGGAGGCCATGAACCCCAAGGCTTGCAGTATTTGTCATGCAGATAGCAGGGTTTTTGTGGCCACTTGTTTGAAATAGGTTACCAAATGAATTTGTTTTCCTGGCATGAGGTAAGCCATCTGGGAAGTTGTATTAAAGCTTGCTCCCAGGAATGTAATTTGTTGACAGGGTACCAGTCGTGATTTCTTTTCGTTTATGGTGTACTCAAGACAAGTTAGATCCCTTTTTACAAATGCCAGATGATTCAAAAGTATGCCCTGGCTTTCTGCCTGAATTAGACAATTGTCCAGGTATGGGTATATTTGAATACTTCTTTGCCTGCAAAATGCAATAATAAGAAGTTATGTACCTACCATAACGTTCCATGTTAGTTGTCTTCTCTCGCCTTCTTTCTTGCTGGATGGGTTCGGAGCCGATCCTCGGCTCCGACTTCGGCACTTGCTAAGCTCGAGAGCTAATTTTACCAGCTCGAGGCAACCCTATATCCCATGATGCAAGGCGTGACTACCCAGATCTCGTTTGGTAGTTATAGAAAACCCTGCCAGTAACCTTCTTCCCAGAAAGGAAGAAGAGGAACTAAATGTGGAAAGAAACAAAGCAAAATAACCACTAGAGACTAGTGACACTTCCTACTGGGGTCCATAGAAAGAATGAACCCTCCAGGAAGAGTACAACTTCAAGGTCTGTCCAGGCTAGGGGAAGGAGGGGCCTTAAAGAAAGAAGCGAGAGAAGACAACTAACATGAAACGTTATGGTAGGTACATAACTTCTTAATGTTAAGTTGTCAAACTCGCCTTCATTCTTGCTGGATGGGACCGCGTCCCTAGCACCTCTATCCTGGGTGGCTCAATGGAACAGACTCTTGAGAAATGTGGAACCAAACCTAGCCCTGTCCCTGGAGGCCAAGTCCAATTTGTAATGAGAGACAAAGGTGTGAGGAGTGGCCCAAGTGGCTGCCGCACAAATGGTGTCAATAGGTAGCCTATCCTGAAATGCTGTAGAAGTGGCTAGGCGTCTGGTAGAATGTGCGTTGGGTTTCGAGGGCAGTTGCTTGCCCCTAAGGAGATAAACATGAGAAATGGTAGAAGACAGCCATCTGGATAAGGTCACCTTGGAGACTGGAAGACCCTTCCTGTTTTCTGCATAAGAAAGAAACAGTTGATCAGATTTTCTGAATTGTTTAGTTCTGTCCAAGTAATATCTGAGTTGGCGATGGACATCCAAACAATGAAGTTTCTGTTCCGCTCTGTCAGAATAATTAGGGAAAAAAACTGGGAATTCAATACATTGGTTAATATTTGTCTGGGAAGCAACCTTGGGCAAGAAAGATGGATTAGTTCTTAAAGATACTCTATCCTTGTGGAAAACCAAGTATGGGGGACAGACACAGAGAGTGTGAAGTTCAGACACCCTCCTGGCTGAAGTAACAGCAACCAGAAAAATTGTCTTCCATGAAAGAAATTTTAATGAGCATGTAGCAGCCGGTTCAAAGGGGGGCAGAATCAAGGATGCCAGCATTAAATTCAGGTCCCATTGCGGAGGGGGATCTTTGATTGGGGGTTTCAGCAGAAAGATCCCTCTAAGAAAAGCTTTGCAAAGCTTGTGAGACATTATGTTTTGATCCGCTAAGCCAACATGAAAATTTGAGATCGCTGCCAGCTGAACCTTAACTGTCAAGGAAGAAGAACCCGATTGAAAAATCTCAGCTAGGAAGTCCAGGACTGACTGCACTGGAGCAGTAAAGGGATCTATGTCCCTGGACTTTGCCAAGAAGGAAAAACGCTGCCATTTACTAGCATAAATCCTTCTGGTAGAGGACTTTAGAGAAGCTACTATGATATCTCGCACGGGATTAGAAATCATAGGGAGCCTGGCTAAGGAAGGAAGTGGAGCAACCAAGCAGTGAGGTTGAGAGAATAAATGGCCTGGTGCAGATGACCCGAATGGTGGGTCAGAAGATCTGGAATTGAATCCAGATGCCAAGGCTGAACCAAGAGATGACGATGTAGGGATGGAAACCAAATTTGTCGAGGCCAGTAAGGGGCAATGAGAATCAACTTGGCTCTCAAGACGGTAGCTTTCTGAATCACTTGAGGTATCAGCGGGAATGGAGGAAAGGCATAAAGAAGTCCCCGGGGCCAATCCTGGGTTAGAGCGTCCCTGGGGGGATGGCCTGGTAGTGGAAAGAGGGAGAAGAAGTCTGGGCATTTGCTGTTTTGGGGTGTAGCAAAAAGGTCGCAGCAAGGGACGCCCCACTTCTGAAAAATCTCGTCCACTACTGACTGTTTGAGAGACCACTTGTGTGGCATGAGAATAGCTCTGCTCAGTCTGTCCGCTAAGAGGTTGGATTTCCCGGGGATATGCGTTGCTATCAGAAACCGATGAGAGGAGATTGCCCATTGCCAAAGTCTGAGAGCTTCTCGACACAGTGGATAGGACCTGGTCCCGCCTTGTATGTTGATATACCAGACTACAGACATGTTGTCCGTCTGAACTGCAATAGTCCCTAAAGGAAGAAAGTCGCTGAGGGCTTGCAACGTTAAAAGCACTGCTCTCATCTCTAGGACATTTATGTGCAGATGGTATTCTATGGGTTGCCAAGTCCCATGGACCATCCTGCCCTGATAATGCCCCCCCCGACCCGATCAGAGAGGCATCCGAAGTGACTGTGGCAACCGGGACTGGGGGAACAAACAGTCAGCCCTGATGGAGTTGCGGAGAAGACATCCACCAGGTTAGGTGACTCTTGCAAGATTACGTCACAAAGATCTCGTGGCGCATGGGAAGCTGCTGGAATGACCACTGGGTGAACAACACCCAGTGCAAAAGACGCATGTGGAAGCGAGCTAAAGGAAGCAGTACGATGGCCGCAGCCAAAAGACCTAGCACCTTCAGGACAAATCTGGCCCTGATCTTTTTGCTGAGTAGTATGATCCGAGCATACTTTTGGATGTCCAGAATTCTTTCTGGCTGTCTTTTGCTCCTTGGAAAAAATTTTTGGGGGAGGCCCTTTTTTTAATAAACTGGCATTCAAAACCCCAATAAAAAAAAAAAAAAAAGCGGAGGCTGTTTTGCCAGGACCTTAACCGACAATGGGGTACTTGGGATTATGCTACTGATCCCAGGACAGTCCTGCTCAAATAGGGACGTCTGGCAACCCTGGGCTGAACACATTTTATAACCTGAGGATTTGTCAGACATTAGAAAACAATGTGCACTTAAAAGTACGTATTACTACATAAGTAAAAGTCTGCCTCTAGTTATTATATTATATATATTTACACACATGCACTTTTACATACATACACACACACACACACACACACACACACACACACACACACACACACACACACACACACACACACACATATGCAAAGCCCCCCTGCATAAAACATAGATTTCTTTCTTTTTTTGTTAAACATATATCAACGGAAGCGCTTTTTCGGTGAAAGCGCTTTTGTTAATATATGTTCTGTGATTATGAAGTCAGGACTTTGCACATTCGTGCACAAGTCCTAGATCCACATATATATATATATATATATATATATATATATATATATATATATATATATATATGTGTGTGTGTGTGTGTGTGTGTGTGTGTGCATATATGGATGTATTGTGTATGACTGAACTGCCTTAGTGTAAAACTGACAAAATATCGATCATGTATAATACCGAACACAAACAAATGCGAAAACAATAATATCAACAGAGAAAGACCATTTCCTCTCCCAATATTAAAACTAAACTCCCCACAACACTAGCCACAAATCTGTCCGAATAGTGGCAGTGTTAAGGGAATTATGGGAAGGTTTAAATGAGGTTAAGGTGTAGGGTTTATGATTGTGGAAAGGGGCAGGATTAGGGTTAGCACCCATTACAAAACTGTGCGAGGAGACTCCCTAGCCCTGCACTGTAACCTCAATATAACCTTCCCATAATACTGCCACTACATAAAACAAACGAAGATACACAAACACTACTACATCTATTCCCTAACTTAACCCTTACCCTAAAATACACAAACTCGCTCACAAAAACAGAACACCCATCCCTCACTCATCCCCTCCCCTAACCCAGATGCACATACACACGTTAGTTATTATATTTTATAAACAGTAGTAATTACACTAAAAAGGAGGGGAAAACACACTCACTAATCCACTAAAAGGCAAAAACTAGCACTATCAGCCAACACTACTAAAGTTCTGTAGGAAAAACACTCCAAAACAGTCAGGACTTAAACACTACCCAACACCACAGTAACTCTAAAATACAAACTACAACATCCCAAATACAAAATACTAAAAAGAGAGGAATCACGAGATTGATTGACAAACTCCCGATTAATATTAGCAAACCTAACAATCATGCAGGTGACTGTTTATTCTCCAACTCTGTTGGAAAAACATGGAATAAACTACCCTCTGATATCACTTTAACCTCTTTCCAACTTTTTAAAAATCAACTAAAAATTCATCTCAATAAACACTGACTTTGCTCCTGCACTAATCCAGACTAATGCTCACTCAAAAAAAAAAAAAAAAAAAAAAAAAAAAAAATTTTTCTTATCTTATTTATCTTTTTAAATCATCTGTTTAAATTGCTATGTTTCTCATGTAACATTTTTATGCCTTTTGTGAATTTGTACAACTTATGGAGCTTTTCTCTCCGGGCCTCTACTGAAAATGGACATATATCCAGTAGGACTAGCCCGGTCAACAAATGTAAAATAAAAATAAAAATAACATAAAATTGAAAAACTGGCTTTCACTTACAATGATCACAAAAACAGCTCTTGGAAACATGTCTGGATGAACAGGCACCAAACAACATCTGAGGTAAATCTAGACAGGAGGGAATTGTGGGTACGGGAGGAGTCAGTCTCCGATCTAAAGCTGCGTTGGTTGCTGTCCCTTCTTCCATGACGTCAGGTCGTCAGGGGTATAAAACATGCAGCCAACGCCATTACATCAGTTTTTCTTGCCCCAGATGTCAGGTGCCCCCTAATGGGGAGCAAATAAACATAAAAACACAAAGGTATACCTCCAACAAAAAGCAAATACACCAAAAAGGCTTTTAAGCATAGTAAAGGAAAGTAGAGGTATAGCCAGAAGAAGTTAGGGGGCTGGGGGGAGGGTAACTAGGACTACAACAGTGAATACACTCGAACATCTACATTTATGGTAAGTGTACACAACTATACTATGTTCTTCATGTTTCACTGTTGCAATCATTACATTTGGGTAGATTCCCAAAGCTATGGTTGGGAGGATGAGTTTACACAGCATTAGGGCCAGCTATAAGGCCCTGTAAGATAGCAGAGGCAAACCAGCTCTGGATTTAGAAATAATTGGCAAATGATAATGCTTGGTGAAAGTATGTACAGAACTCCAGGTAGCAGCTTCTAGGATGTCTCTGGTAGGAACACCTCTGAGAAAGGCTGCAGAAGTAGATGCAGCCCTGGTGGAGTGAGATCTGATCCCCTGGGGGATAGGTTTTCCATGGTGCTTATAGCAGAAATTAATGCAATGGCTTATCCATTTAGAAATGGTTTGTTTTGAAATATCCTTCCCCTCTGCCCCTGCAGCAAATGCCACCAGCAGTTGTTCAGATTTTCTTCAAAGGTTTAGTCCTGTCCAAGTAAAATTCAAGTTGTCTGTACACATCCAAGGAATGTAGAATCAGTTCCCCTCTGCTCTGTGGATTGGGAAAGAAGGTTGGCAAATGAATGGACTGATTAAAAGCCACACTGGATAACACCTTGGGCATGAAGGATGGATTGGTCCTGAGTGACACCCTGTCCGCATGAAAGATGATCAAAGGCTCCACTGCCATAAGAGCCTGTAATTCAGATATCCTTCTAGCTGAAGTGATTGCTAAAAGGAAAGCTGTTTTCCAAGAAAGAAATTTTAAGTCTGCAGTAGCAGCTGGCTCGAAAGGAGGTAGAGTGAGTTTCTCCAATACAAAGTTAAGTTCCCAGGCTGGGGTTGGAGCTCTCCTGGGTGGTCTCAAAATGTTTGCCCCTCTGAGGTACTGCTTGAGTAGAGGATGAGAGAAGAGGGGAGGTTCTGTGTTATAATCAGCTGAAATGGCTGAAGCGTGGATTTTAATGGAGGAAAAAGACAGGCCCTTGTGAAGCATCTCAGTTAAGTATTTCAAAATCTGAGGTAAATTGGGTGCTGCTGTGCTCATCCCTTGAGACTGGTTCCAGGCACAGAATCTTTTTCATTTTTCAGCATAAGATTTTCTAGTATTAGGCCTCCTTGCCTCTAAGATGACATCCATCACAGGTTTGATGAGGGATGGTAAGGGTGAGTTTAAGTAATTAGCCAGGCTGTAAGGTTCAATGTTGGAAGCTGAGGGTGCAGAATCTGGTTCTCCTGCTGAGACAGCAGGGAAGGGGTCTGAGGCAGGTGCCATGGAGATAACTGCAACACACTGCCCAGAAGGGGGTACCAGTGTTGGCACGGCCAGTCTGGAGCAATCAAAATCATCCTTGGTTTGTCCTGTTTGACTTTTAGTAGAACTTTGGAGAGCAGAGGCAGCGGGGGGAAGGCATAGACTGATAGGTTTTTCCAGATGAAGGACAGAGCATCCACTTTCCAGACTTGTTTGTGGGGTGTCTTTGTGCAAAACTTGTCCAATTGGTAGTTCTGGGGGGGGGGGGGCAAAAAGGTCTATGTCTGGGCTCCCCCATTCTCTTGTCAACATGTTGAAAATCCTTGGTTCCAGTTTCCACTCGTGTGAGTCCATGAGGTTTCTGCTTAGTCCGTCTGCCAGTGTATTTAATTTTCCTGGCAGGAATTGAGCTTGTAGGTGCACTTAGTAGCTCAAGGCTGTGTTCCACACGGTCTACTTCATTTGCTCTAACTTCCGATTGACCGACACCCATTTGCCCGACACCAAATGACCGAAATTTCATTTGACCAACACTTCATTTGACCGACAAGTACTATTGGCAAGTAAATGGGATATGCCCCCTTCCCCACTGTAGTGCGACCCTGGAGTTAGAATATATAGTTAGGAGGTGTGTTGGGGGCATAGCCCCCCCACAATGGGAGGGGTGTGTGGGGGGGTGAACCCCCCCCCACTTACTTTCATATTATAATGTTTAGTTTTGCTCTAATATTGCTTAGTACAACAAAAGTAAGTGGGGGGCTCTGCCCCCCCAACTATATATTCTAACTCCAGGGTCGCATTACAGTGGGGAAGGGGGCATATCCCATTTACTTGCCAATACTACTTGTCGGTCAAAAGAAGTGTCGCTCAAATGAATTTTCAGTCAAATGAAATTTCGGGCAAATGGGTGTCGGTCAATTGGACGTTAGGGCAAATGAAGTAGATCCGTTCCACAATGCCATGGCTAGTTTGCAGAGGGGGTAGGAATGTGTACCCTCCCTGCTTATGTACCACATAACCATGGTGTTGTCCATCTTTACCATTAGTTGTCCTGGAAGAATGTAGTCCTTGAAGGCTGTCAGAACATTCTGTACAGCTAACATTTCTTTTTGATTGATATATAGGTGCATTTGACTTGGGTTCCATTTGCCCTGAATGCACTTCCCTGCCAGGTGAGCCCCCCCCACCCCCATGCATAGTGTGATGCATCTGTTGTTAGGGTTTGGGCGGCAGGGGGTAGTATGAATGGTAGCCCCTTGTTTTGGTGGCAGGCCTCTGCCCACCAGAGGAACTCTAGGTGTAGGCAAGGTATGATAGGAATCATTGTTTCTAGGATGTGAGAATGTTGACTCCATAGGCTTTTTAGATAGCACTGTAGTTTCCTCACATGCAGTCTTGCATATGGAATTAAAAGAATGCAGGAGGCCATGAACCCCAAGGCTTGCAGTATTTGTCATGCAGATAGCAGGGTTTTTGTGGCCACTTGTTTGAAATAGGTTACCAAATGAATTTGTTTTTCTGGCATGAGGTAAGCCATCTGGGAAGTTGCATTAAAACTTGCTCCCAGGAATGTAATTTGTTGACAGGGTACCAGTCATGATTTCTTTTCGTTTATGGTGTACTCCAGACAAGTTGGATCCCTTTTTACAAATGCCAGATGATTCAAAAGTATGCCCTGGCTTTCTGCCTGAATTAGACAATTGTCCAGGTATGGGTATATTTGAATACTTCTTTGCCTGCAAAATGCAATAACTGGAGCCAGGCACTTTGTGAATACCCTGGGCGCAGTAGACAAGCCAAAGGGCAGTGCAGTGAACTGATAATGCATGCAGCCTGCTTTGAAGTGTAGGTATCTTCTGCAAGATTCCCTGATTGGGATGTGCAGATATGCTGCTTTTAAATCTAGTGTTGCCAACCAGGGATCTTTGCCCAGCATAGGAAGTAATTGGTGAAGAGTCAGCATCTTGAATTTTAGAATCTCCAGAAAGGTGTTTAGAGTAGAGAGGTCCAAGATTGGACGCCATGATTTGTCTTTTCGGGGTACCAGGAAAAGTCTGGAGTAGAAATCTTGTCCCTTTTCCTCTTCTGGTATCAGTTGAATAGCCTCCATGCTTAAGAGGGAAAGTACTTGTTTTTGAGCCTCTGCCCACTGATTTGTGGGCAGGTCTGGCCACCCATTTGGTGTTGGCAACATGTGGAAATTAAATCTGTAACCCTGGGACACTATATTTAAAAGCCATTTGTCCTGGGTTATGAGTTCCCAGTTCTTTGCATGAAGAGCAATCTTTGCCCCCAAAGGGGCGGTCGGAAGATAAATGCTTGGAATTTTTAAAAGGAAGTCATTGAGATTGTTTACCATAGGAGGGTGTCTTGTTATTCCCAGATTTGGAAGTGGAGGCCCCCCACTGCTTAGTTCTGAGAGTCCTCTGGGACTGAAACCTGAGGTTTTGCTGTGTCTGGGTTTGGCTTGAGAAGACCTGGAAGGGACTGGAAAGGACCAATTCTTAGTAGGCCAGTGCCTACTAAATCTAGGAGGCTGCACTTGTAAAAAATCTTTAACATAGATTTAGCTTTATCTTCCATCTTTTTAAGAACTTCTTCAGCCTTGTTGCCAAACAGGTGGTCCACATTTAAAGGATCATCCAACAATTTAGCTTTAACATGATCAGGCAAAGATTGCTCCTTAAGCCAAGCATGTCTTCTAAGCACAGACCCAGTAACAGCAGCCCTGCAAGAGGCCTCTAAAGAATCAAAACCACATTGCAAAGTGTGTTTTCCAACTTGTTCAGCAGAATGCATTAAATCCTGTAAATCTTTATTTTCCACACAGTCAGGAATCAACTTCATTTTCTGTTTAAGCAGTCCAATGATGTGTTGCTGATATTTTAACATGAAATTGGCAGTTTAAAGCTCTGATTGCCAAGGTTGCTGAAGTATAAACCTTTTTACCCCATCTATCCAGTGCCCTGGAATCTCTATCAGAAGGGGTAGGATTTTTAGCAGTAGAAGCCTTAATGCCCTTGGGCCCCCGAGAAACAGTCTCTGGGTCTGCAACAGGATTTTTGAAAAGGAACTTGTGGGACTCAGGGACCCTGTAGTATCTGTCAGGTTTACTACGAGCAGGAGGCAGGGGATCAGGAGCCAAACTGGATTCCGAGAAAAAATATCATCAACATTGTCTAGTATAGGAGGAATAGACAAAGGCCTATGCTGAGGTAGGAGTAGGAAATCCCTAAGCCTCTTTTTTGAATCCAAAAATTCCTGGCTTTCCCAGTGGAAATGCTCGCTTAAGAGTATATGTAACGTTTCACCAAAAGAAAAATCCTCACGAGGGGAAGCAGAGGGACTAAAATCCTCTGCATCAGAATCCTCATACGTAGGGATGGACAAATCCAGGTTGTCAGAAGAAACAGAATCCTGATCAGAAGATTCATAATCAAGCTCAGCCCTAGGCCTCTTGGTGGGGGGGGGGGGTTGATTACCCCTGATTAGAGTCATTAGATCTTCAGCCATTTTTATCATTTGTTTTTTATGCATAGAGACTTGAGCATGTGGCCTGGGCATTGGTTTTTTAGACATGGATCAAGATTTAGGCCTTAGTAATGACGGAGGCATCGATTTAATATGCAAGTCCGTAGGCCTGAATACACCCTCAGAAGCCGGTGCCTGCACAGCGGCTCCGGACCCATCCAAGGTAGAGACATCCACGGGTTCCATAGCTGAAGTATCTCGTGGCATACTCTGAATGGGTCTCAGTAGAGGCCTGCGAATCAGAAGTAATGGGTATCGGGGCTGCGAAAGCGCCTCACTGAGTACTGGCAAACTGGCGACTGGCTTAGGAGAAGCATTGTCAGTTTTGGACATTGGCGGCCTGTCTCTGTCTTTAGCTTTGCATTTTTTTGGAATCCCAGTAGTTGGATGGCTAACCGATGACATTTTTGGATAATTAAACCAAGAACCAAAATATTTAGAGGTAAAAATATAGCGACGACGGATAGTGCACTGATTAAATAAAGCACAAAACCGACATCAAGGTACGTCGTGGTCAGGGCTTAGGCAAGGAATACAGTATGAATGAAAATCTTTATGAGGGACTTGCTTTCCACAAGTAATGCAATTATTAACTTTTACTGACATCGGTAAGGAGCAAGGAAAAGTTTCCCAACGGGGTACTTAACTTTAAGTTGAAGACTTCGGTTCTGAAACTCAAAACGAAAATTTCAGGATTCAGCTGAGCGGCACTTGCGAACTGCTTCTGCTTCGGGCACCGCACAGCAAGGAAGACTGATATAATGGCGTTGACTGCATGTTTTATACCCCTGACAACCTGACATAATGGAAGAAGGGACAGCAACAGATGCAGGACCCAAGACTTTCTTAATCAGGCCGACTGAGGGCAGGCAACCTGCAAGCAGATTACCCAAAATGTAATGACTGCAACAGTGAAACACGAAGAACATCATAACCACAGTACAAGATGTAGCAAACATGCACCTTGTTCATGTCAGCATATTTTTCGAGCAACAGTGTTCCAGCAGTAGAAGAGGTTTCCATACAACATTAAATAAGAAATGGGCCACGTTAAAGCCCTGAGGAGTGCCCTACAGATGATACAAAGGGGAAGAATAACCTTGCTCAACCCTAAAACTGGATTCCAAATTTCAGCTATAAGCCCACCCATTTGACTATATAAAGGTTACCCCCCCGCCACCACCACTATTCCATGGGGTGGAGTACTGTTCAATGTAGAATAGAATGACATGCCTTAACCGGATTAGTTTAGGTTTAGTTAAGTAACAATAAATGTGTCAAGTGTAGCAGAAAACTGATAAAAACAAAAAACACTGCCACAGTCTGAGACCACCAAGTACAAATTAGCGTAAACCTTCTTTAATCAATGCTTTCATCAGCCAGGCTTCATCAGAAATGTATAAAACTTACACACAACTCACTTTAAATACTCAAAACATAATAGAAACACAATTGAAATTATTCAATTTAACTAATTAAAAATTATACAATTAAGAACAACACTCATTTAGATTAGCAGCGACTAATTAAAAAATGGCAAGATATACAATCACTTTTTGACATATACCCTACGGATCTTTAAAAAACATTTGATATCAATAACATCGTTCAAACCTGATGTTTTATCTGCCCTTAAATTAATTTGCCATTTGGTCTCCCTTTGCTCTAAATAGTTTTTAAAATCGCCTCCTCTTAAACTCAGTCTACCCGGTTGTAAAACAGAGAATCAAAACTTACTAGGTTTAGTTAAGTACTCATTGTAAATAGGGAAGTGAAGTATTCTCTCCGTACTGCTTTTTGTCTTTACCTAGGCTGGATGCCACCCTGAATACTGACATGCCTAAACACATCTCAAATGTCCCTTCCTCCCTTCTGTCAGTTCTCATTCAACTAACATCTTTGCCTATCTCACTTCTTTCGCTGTTGTTCTGTTTTCCTCCTTGAAGGCTGCCTCTTCAAGCTCTTCCCTCTCCTGCTTGCCACTTCCCAAGTGCTGTCTTTTGCCTAACTGCTAATCCATAGAATGCACAATGAAATGTCTGACTAAGCATTAAATGATCAAATTGTACTTTACTGAAACCTCAGAGAAAAAAAAACACAAATCAGCTAACAAAGCTCAAACGAAGATCTTAACTTGGCTAAAATGCAAGACTCAAGTTAAGTCAAAATGGGCCAGTGTAATGCTATATGGAATGATTAACAAATGTTTGTTTCTAGCAAACCTCAAAAACTACTAGATGCTAGACTTCATTCTCAGTACACCAACTCTCTGAAACATAGCATCTGGTTTGAAAAAAAACCCACTACTGACCCCCCCCCCCCAATAATTCTTGTCTACTTTACATAAATATTTTATAAAATTAATCATAGCCTGACAGAGAACGATATCATAATCTTTTCAAATAACAAAAACATAGCTGCCATATCACAGAAACATATACCTCATGCAGTTTTAAGGTTGAGCTAACCATGACAGAGATGAAATTCACAGCCTAGGTACTAACGTGCTGAGAAAATCCCTCTACAAATAAGAAAATGAAATGCTACAAAAATCAGAGGCCTCCTTCCGAGTGATGGTAGTAACCAAAAGGAATGAACTTTCTATAGGGTGGCACACTGCAAATCGGAAGTTTTCATGAAGGAGTGGACAGAGTGAAATAAAAGGATCAACAACAAGAATGGTACACCTGCACAGTGCAAGATGTAGCAAACATGCAGACAAAAAAGTCTGGATGGTCATCTTCTCGTTCTATAAATTAAGTCGTGTGCAAAACTGGACTGCATTATGGTGGAATGAGTTCAGACAAGCAAAATTTCTACTCTCCCTGATCCTTTCTGCTTTGGCTCCTGAGACCCTTGCTATATTGCAAAAGAGAGCTGATGAGAGGACATGAACCAAGGATGGCAGCACCCATCATTAACAATCCCTACTTATGATTACCTTTTAAATTTTCTCACAATGCCTTGCCTGGTTCTAGATTCTGACACATTTCTCCAAAATACAAGGAAATTATTGTACTGAAATTAAGAAGGGATTACACTACCCCTGGATAAGTCAGTATTTTCCCTTCCCCTGAAGCAATGCATCCATTAGACAATATGGTATTACTATTACAGAGTGCACCAAGGATGTACATTTATTTGCATTTCTTTGCTGGGACAGTATGTCTAGGCTGAAAACCACAGGGCCAGCTGTTGCAACCCTGTCCTGTTTAGGGATGCACAAATTCAACAAAACAGATACCTTTGGGATGGAGGAGGAAACCTTAGCACCCTGTGAAAACCAATAAAGAAGACACATGGACAGGCAAACTCTACAAAGAAGTCACTTTGACTAGGACCCAAACCAGAAAACCAACAGCTGAGGCAACAACACTAATTGCTTTACCACCGTGCCACCAAAAAATACCATAAATCACAGCCTATCAATAAAATACAAAGTTCTGAAAGCTACAGGAAGCATTTTGAAATACCCTGGATTGGCAGGGGAGGGATTCTAAGACTGTCTGAAAAAGAAACATGAAACACGCATTTGTCCCCTCTTTTAGATCACATCATTAGGTTCATGGAGAATGGCTCTTCATTGAAAACCAAAATATGCATCATTTTAACACCAGAGTTCTTCTCATGCATGCTCCCCAGTCCAGTAAGACTGTTCATGCTTAAGATGTGATCAGCAGGAACAGAGTTAGTGAAGGCAAATTTCGGACTGTGCTGCCCTACATGACTTTTGGCAATCATAGTCTTCAAGCAAGAGGTTACACAATTACCTCACCTCATCTCATCACTTAATTACTTTTAATACTAAAACCCACCACTTTATCATTACAGAAACAGTTTCCAGCCAAATTCGAGTGGTGCATATATGTACTACTTATAGGTGGAAATCCATGGTTCCTCCTACTTGCAAGGACCAGAGGGCAACATTCTGGGTTCTGCATTTCTCTGAATCAGAAACAACCTAACTAAGCTCAAGGTCTAATGCATTGCAGTCGTACCCAGTATCAAGGTGTACTTTTTTGGTACCAAGCTGTTCTTGGAGCAGCAAGGGAATCTACTACTTCCAGAGTTAAACAATCTAAAAAGTATTTAAAAATTGCTCTGTGCATACACTATTTTAGAACTAATTTGGAAACTTACACAAGTCATTATTTAACGGAAAGCACAGCTTGTAAACTGTAATTATTCTCAACTGGTAGCAACATCTGATTCCATATTAACGATTTTAGCTTATGAGAGTGTACAGCTTTTAGTTGGTTATTTACTGAACAACTTTATCCTCACAGCTACCTCAAGTCTCAGGCTCCTCCTAAGCAGCAGACAGATGTTTGTGTCATTCATGGCTCCTCATACATTAACAATACCCTAAAATGACCCTACACCAGATGGGAGGGTCTTTCTCTGCAGGAATCCCAGCCCATGAATTTGCACCAGGAGTGGAACAGGGGCAGGTTCAAAGCCATAAAATTGCAGCTTCCTAAAGGGGTGTACAAAGCCAAATTTCCCCATAACATTCTGGAAGATGTTATTTGGGTAGGCATGTATATGGATGTTTGGGTGAGGTGTAGCCCCCACCTTCAATATGTTGCAACCCCCAGTGCTTTGCCCACCTTGTTGCTTGCTAATCCCTCTAGTTATGGGCTCTAGGTCCCTACTGGAAGTGCAATGTTAGAAATAACTGTCATGCTTCTGCATCCTCCATGCTAAGAGAAGCAGGTCATTAAAATTAAAAGACATAAGTTGCATCATTTCTGTCATAGACTCCTCCAGTACTTGTCACCCTCTACTCCACAAAGTCAACGACTTTTATATTTGTACTCCATGTTTGTGAAGGTCCTGCTGAGCGCTGTTCCATACCACTTCTGATCTTTACATATGTATACACTACGACTGCTAAACGTCCTTCACGAAAAGATAATAATAATACTCAGTTAAACAGGTAGGCCCACTGGACACACAGTCCTTTTTCAGGAGGCGACTCAGGAGCAATGCCTGGTGAAGTGACTTGCTCAAGGTCATACAGCAGGCAAATGATGGTTGAGAGAATCACAAATTTAGTTTAATCTTGTAAATATTAAAAACACTGTATTTTTTCTGTTCTCTTCATCTCAATTTAAATTTATTAATAAAAGTGAGATTTCAGAATGACTGGAGATGCATCTCGTTTACTGGGAAAAAATGCTCATGTACATTTGGAGAGTAAGTATAGGTAGTGTGGCTGGGTTGGGTTGGAGTGGCCCTCAGGTACCAAGAATCTGATGGCACAAACGCACCACCTGACCCACAAAGGTTTGTCGAGTAGTCTACCTTACTCTAGCTTACTCTATTTTTCCAAGTAATCACACAAGTTGCCTAACCCTGTCCCATACACTTATGAATTCTGTTACAGTTTTTAATTTGGCACTTCTTCAAAAAGACTACTGTAATAAATTAACTACGTTCTATATGCAAAACCATTCTTAGTATCTCTACTAAACAGTTCACCATGCAGTTTCGAACTGTACTCATTTATTTTTAAGGTGGCATCCATTTGAATGCTATAAATTCCTTAAAAGGTACCTGCCTCATTACATTCCCTCCCTGATTTATTTCTTCAAGACTAAGTATTATCTCTTCATAAAGCTTCAAGTGGACTCTGGGTCAGCATCTAAGAGTTTTGTTTGAATGCACTTTCATTTGAAGATTGTGACTTAGTGTACATAATAGGCTATACCAAGTGCAAGGACTTCGGATGTAACACACAAGCCTTGTGCTCAGCATTTTACGTAACACCCTGACCCTATTCATTAAGGCTTGTGGCAACGGTCAGCTGCTTGTACAGCCAAGCACTGCACACCAGTAATTCCTAGCACACAAGAAACTCACTTGATGATGACACTCAGCAGGTGAACAGTATAACTGCTCTGCATGCATTTTTGACTACACTGAAACCACTAAAAGCAAAACTTAACATCAACTGAACACCAATAAATCACAACAAGAAAAAAAAAACAAGCTGTTTTGCAACAAGTGGGCCTGCTCTCAAACTCTTTCCTCTTAATTTCCTCCTTTTATTTAAATATACTAACTACACAGTTTCACAAAAATGGAGAAAAGGCAAATACCATGGGAAGGAAGAAAAATGTAATACTCCTCATCTACATAACTGCACTGCTACAAACAGCACCTTCTAGAGAGTTGTCCAGTGGGGGATGAACAAAAGCTGGCTCAAGCCTAGATTTCTTGGCCTTCTTCTTGAGCAGTGGCTGTACCTTCGGGTGAGTGGATTCAGCCATAGTACCTTGGGCCAACAGCATGAGACACTGGTTCTCAAGATAATCGGAAAGGGAAGAAAGACTGCTATGTGAAGTCTTTATTTATTTATTTATATTATTTTACATTTGTTAACCGGGATGGCTGGATACGTGTCCATTTTCAGCGGAGTCCCGGGGAGAAAAGCTCCAAAGTTACAAATTCAGATTAAGAAATAGACATTACAAATAGATGATCAACTAATAGAGGTTACATAGAAGAAGATTGTAGACATAGTACATAGAGATAGAAAGTTATAGGTGTAACAAAATAGACAATCCACTAAATTGTGGTTACAATACAAGTTGATTATAGACATAGTACATGCATTCTTCTGTGAGGCCAGAGGCATACTTTTCAATTGAAAATAGTGGATGAAGATAACAATACTTAGAGTTGCAGTCATAAAGGATCTCATTGTTTAAATGAGGGGGAATGGCTGAGCAGAGTGTGTTGGTGGGAAGTGTGGGGTCTTAGTCAGGGTTGGTACAGGGGCATATCCAGTGTGACTTGAGGTGACTTTTAAGTTTATGTTTAAATATGGTTGCAGAAGACTCTATGGTAATGTCAGTAGGTAGCGAGCTCCAGTTTTTACCGACAGAGTTGGTGAAGAGGGAGTCGCCTGCAGCATGGTTGGATTTGATTGTAAGTACTAGGAGTTTGGTGGATGAGCGTAGTGGGCGATTATTACTGTAGGGGCAGATTGAATATGCTGTTGGTAGCAGTGCAATGATGCAGGCAAGGAGTGTGAGAGTTTTCATCCTTCCTATGCTATTTGTCTTCTGTATTGCTGTTGCAGGATTCATAACCTGTGAGAGCTCCTACTAAGGGTAGTCTTAGTCTTAGGTACAAAAATCTGACAGAGAGAACCTTGAGTGTGGTTGTGAGACGCACCTAAGCAAAACAGGCACCTATCATGACTTTCAACATGGGGAGTTTGCCTCCCACACTGACATTTCACTTTCTTGCATAACATGTAGCACACTGAAAAAAATATAAAAAATAAAAAGGAACCCCAACAGGGTACTTATCTTGAAGAAGTAGGCTTTGTATAACAAACAAAGTGAAATGTGTTCAAACCGATGTATGATAATGGAGCTCAGACTAGCAGCAACGAATTTCTGGGATGACAACATGCATATGTATGACACCCTTGTGTTTTATACTTGAGCAGGGAGCATACATCTAATGTACGATGTTACTAAGTAATATAGGCTTTGATATACTGGCCGGACATTGGACTACCCTTAGTAGGAGATCTCACAGGTTATGAACCCTGCAACAGCAATACAGAAGACAAATAGCATAGGAAGGATGAAAACGCTCACAATTCTTGCCTGTATCATTGCACTGCTAACAACAGCATATTCAAACTGCACCTTCATTTCAAAAATCAAAGACAGCAACATAATCACATTAAAAAATACGATCACTCATCCATTCTGTGGGGAGAGATTTCTACTTGTGATAATGACATAGCCCTGATGATGGAGGTGGTGTCATAATCATAAAACAGATTGCAGTTAGCTTCGGCATATGAGGGAGGAGACTGGAGTCAACTGATGTAACTGCAGTAAAGCATGCAATGCCATTAACTCCACTAAGTTAAGGCATACTAAAAAATCCCCTGGCATGCAGGACCAGTGTATAACACTGCAAGCTGCCCCACTCCACTTCCCCTCTCAACCAGCCACTGGTGTGACCGCAGACCTACGAGTTGGTTAAAACAGTACAGCCAGGCAGCTGATGGTCAGTTAGGGACATGAAAATAGAGAAGACTGCTATTGACGCAACACAAGCCAGAAATCCCAAACTCACAAAACATGCCTGATACACTGATGGCGCGCGTTAGTGGATTTCAATGGTTATGGTCTAATATTTATGGACCTAATAAAAGCATCAAACAAAACCATATGCTCCTCAAATACAAAGCCCACTATAAGCTCTTAAATTTCATTTGGTTTATCTGAATGAAGAGAACAGATGTCACTTCACAGTCCACCAGCAGGTGGCAATAGTACACAGCCAGATGGCACAAGCAAGCTTCAACAAACAGAGCTTAGCCATATTCTGATGCAGCATTTTTTTTAATTTTTTTTCCCTCTTGCACTGATACACTGGCCAATGTCAGGGGTATAAAATGGAATATGTGGGATCTGGGTGAAAATATTCATCTACAAACTGGCAAAAACACAGGGAACTGAGAAATAAAAACACAGACTGGCATTTGTAGACTGTATGCAGCAACTAAGCAACAGAAACACTTCATGCGACCATGTGACGAGCAACACTACAGCCTCATCTTCAGTGCTTGCTGCTCACTCAGCAGTTACTGCTGTGACATGTAACTAACTTTTCCGAATCCCAGTCCATAGCTAATAATGTTCTTTCCTGAGCAGGTTTAGAAAAGTACAGTTTTGTACCTACCATAAATGTAGATGTTCGAGTGCTAATACAGCTGCAGTCATAACAGATGGGGTTCTCCTGCCGTCAGGCGGGTCCTCGGTCGGCCGAATTCCAAAGTCTAGGTCCGGCGTCGGTTGTCGTCGCTTCTTCCCTGACGTCAGTGCGACAGGGGTATAAAGGAACCAGCCGACGCCATTTTCTTCAGGTTTTCTTGCCCCAGATGTCAGGTGCCCCCAGAAGGAAGGCAATAATAAATGTGTGTGATAATGCAGTGCTATATAATCAAAATAAAGTAGTTGCAAGCAAATACATCAAAAATGAAAACCCCAATCAGGTTGTATGAGGATGTGTTAGCCTATAGGCCTGTCCCAAGAGGGGAAGGAGGGAGGGAAATCTGGACTGCAGCTGTATTAGCACTCGAACATCTACATTTATGGTAGGTACAAAACTGTACTATGCTCATCGTGCATACAGCTGCAGTCATAACAGATGGGTAGAATCCCAAAGCTAAGAAGGGGTGGTAGGCACTACTTGGAACTAGAAGGAGCCAAAATGCCCTGCAAGACTGCAGTGGCAAAGCCTGCTCTAGATTTGGAGTATAATGGTAGGTTGTAGTGCTTGGAGAAGGTATGCACAGAACTCCAAGTGGCTGCTTCCAAAATATCCTTGGTAGGAACTCCTCTGAGGAAGGCTGCAGAGGTGGCTGTGGCCCTGGTAGAATGAGTTCTAATGCCTGTAGGAACAGTTTTGCCATGAAAGGAGTAGCAAAAGCGTATGCAGTGGGCTATCCATTTTGAGATGGTCTGTTTGGAAATTGGCTTCCCTTGAGCTCCTACCACATAGGCCACAAAGAGCTGTTCTGATTTTCTGAAAGGCTTTGTTCCGTCCAAATAATAATGCTGCTGTCTGTGGATGTCCAAGGAATGTAGTAATCTCTCCCCTTTGTTTTGAGGATTAGGATAAAAAGTAGGTAAATGTATGGCCTGATTTAGAGCTACCCTGGATACTACTTTAGGCATAAAGGACGGGTTGGTACGTAATGAAACTCTGCCCTGATGGAAGATGATAAAAGGCTGGACAGCCATGAGAGCCTGTAGTTCTGAAACTGTACGAGCTGAGGTGATAGCCAGAAGGAAAGCTGTTTTCCAGGACAAATATTGCAAATCTGATGAGGCAGCTGGCTCAAAGGGAGGTAAGGTCAATTTTTCCAGAATGAAATTAAGATCCCAAGCAGGTATTGGTTGTTTCCTTGGAGGACTTAAATTCTTAGCCCCTCTGAGGAACTGTCTTAAGAGAGGGTGAGAGAATAAAGGTGGATCAGTGTTGTATTCTGCAGAAATGGCTGAGGCATGTATTTTAATGGAGGAGAAAGAAAGTCCACTGCTTAGCAGTTCAGCCAGATATTGTAGTATTTGAGGTAAATTCAGTTTTCCAGGATCCTGGCCCTTTTTCTCATTCCAGACACAAAAATGTTTCCATTTTGCGGAGTAAGCTTTTCTAGTTGATGGTCTTCTGGCCTCCAAAATGACATCCTGCACCTCCTTGGAGAGTAGGGCCTGTTGTGATGCTAAGGAATCTTCCATGCGGCTAGATTGAGTGTTTTTAGCTGGCTGTGAAGAGTTTTGAAACTGCTGAGTCAGAAGAAGAGGCATAAGAGGCAGGGTCCATGGTGGGGAATGCGTCAGGCTCCTCAGGAGTGGGTACCAGTGTTGCCTTGGCCAGTCCGGAGCAATGAGAATCATCTTTGGTCTGTCTGCTTTGGTCTTTAAATAGAACTTTGGGCAGCAGAGGAAGAGGAGGGAAGGCATAAACTGTCATTGATGTCCAACTGAAAGAAAGAGCGTCCACTCTCCAGGCCTTTGGATAGAAAATCCTTGAGCAGAATTTTGTCAATTGATGATTCTTGTGGGAGGCAAAGATATCTATGTCTGGCCTTCCCCATTCTTGGATTATTTCTGTAAAAACTTTTGGATGCAATTTCCATTCGTGTGGATCTGTCATATTCCTGCTTAGGTTGTCTGCCAGCGTGTTTTCCTTGCCTGGCAAGTACTGTGCTTGTAGTTCCATTTGTAAGTCCATGGCCATGTTCCAAAGTGACATGGCCAGTCTGCACAGGGGGTAAGAATGTGTTCCTCCCTGTTTGTTTATGTACCACATAACTGTGGTGTTGTCCGTTCTTATCAATAATTGACCTGGTTGCAGAAGGTCCTTGAAAGCTATAATAGCATTTATTACTGCTAGCATTTCTTTTTGATTGATGTGAAGGTGCTTTTCTTTTTGGGACCATTTGCCCTGAATGCACCGATCTGTCATGTGCGCCCCCCAGGCTTAGTCAGAGGCGTCTGTTGTGATGACTTGATTTGCTTGAGGCTTGCTGAATGGAAGACCTGTGTTTGTTTGACATGCTTGAGCCCACCACAGAAATTCTTTTTGCAGACATGGAATTAGTGGTATTATTGTTTCCAAACTGTGGCTGTGTTGAGACCATATGTTTTTCAGATACCATCGTAGTTTCCTCATATGCAGCTTTGCACATGGGATTAGTAAGATACAAGATGCCATGAATCCCAGAGCCTGCAGGATTTTCCTTGCAGTCAGCCTGGTGCAATTTGCTAGTGTTCTGAAGTATTGTATTAGTTGCCCCTGCTTCTCTGGCGTGAGGTAGGCCATCTGGGTGTTTGTGTCCAATTTGGCACCCAGGAAAATTATCTTCCGAGAGGGTATTAGCCTTGATTTCTTTTTGTTGACTGTGTATCCCAGAGATTTCAATAACATTATTACATAAGCCAGATGTTTCAGAAGAATGTGCTTGCTGTCCGCTTGGATCAGGCAGTCATCCAAATAGGGGTATATTTGTATCCCTTGAAGTCTGCAGTAGGCAATTACTGATGCCAGGCATTTTGTGAATACTTTGGGCACAGTAGATAAGCCAAAGGGCAATGCAGAGAATTGATAATGGGTTGAACCTGCAAGAAATCTGAGGTACCTTCTGCAATTTTGTCTGATTGGGACATGCAGGTATGCCTCCTTGAGGTCCAATGTTACTAGCCAAGACTCCTTGCCCAGCATGGGAAGAAGTTGCTGTAGAGTGAGCATCTTGAATTTTGGTATGAGTAGAAATGTGTTTAGGATGGATAGGTCCAAAATAGGTCTCCAATCTTTTCCCTTCCTTGGCACCAGAAATAGCCTGGAATAAAAACCTTGACCTTGTTCGTGCGTAGGTACCTCTTGAATAGCTTTCATGTTTATGAGATCTGTAATTTGCTTTTGTGCCTCTGCCCTTTGATTGTGTGGCAGGTTTGGCATGCCTGTCATTTTTGGAAGGGTGTGAAAATAGAATTTGTAGCCTCTGTTTATAATGTCCAGGATCCATTTGTCCTTTGAGACAACATGCCAATTTTTGAGAATAATGCCAGCTTTCCTCCTAAGGGGGCTGCCATTTGAAACCTGGTTGGCATGCAAAGGGGAAAGTCATTGGGTTTGCTTTCTGAAAGATTGCGAGTTGTCCTCACCACCTCTTTGTGTAGGAGCTTGCCATTGTCTGCCTCTATACGATCCTTGGGATTGTCCTCTGCCCCTCGGGCACCTGTATCTGCCTCTTTGGGGTCTGTCTGTGGCAGGAAAGGACCAGTTTTTGGAAGGCCAATTTCTACTAAAACGTGGGGGTTGAACCTGTAGAAATTCTTTCACAGTTTGCATTGATTTAGCCTTTTCCTCCATTTTCCTTAATACCTCCTCAGCATTTGCACCAAATAGTACATCCTTTTGAAGAGGGGCGTCTAGTAATTTAGCTTTGACATGATCAGGCAAGGCTTGTTCCTTGAGCCAGGCATGCCTACGTATGACTGATCCTGTAACAGCAGCTCTACATGAGGCCTCTAGAGCATCAAAACCACATTGTAAGGTATGCTTACCCACTTGTTCTGCACTATGCATCAAATCCTGCAACTCCTTCAGGTCTGGTTGTTCAGGTTGTGACATTTTACTCTTCAATTGTGATAACAAAAACTGTTGGTATTTTAGCATATGAAACTGACAGTTTAAGGCCCTCATGGATAAGGTAGCTGAGGTATATACCTTTTTTCCCCACCTTTCTAAGGATCTGGAATCTCTCTCGGAAGGCAATGGATTTTTGGCAATGGAGGCCTTAACTCCCTTGGGGCCCTGTGAGATGGTTTCTGGGTCAGCAGCATGGCTTTTGTAAAGAAATTGTGCGAGTCAGGAACCCTGTAGTACCTGTCAGGCTTAACTGGAGCTGGAGGTAGGGAGTCCGGGTTAAGGCAGGCCTCCGAGTAAACATCATCTAGGATGTCCAAGACAGGAGGAATAGCCAGAGGCCTATGCTGAGGTAACAAGAGAAATTCCCTGAGCCTTTTCTTGGAATCTGAATAATCCTGGCCTTCCCAGTGGAAGTGTTCCCTTAAGGTAGGCAAAGTTTCCCCAAATGAGTAATCCTCAGGGGGGGATACAGAAGGGATGGACTCCTCCGCATCAGAATCTTCAAAAGGGGAGTAAGAATGTTCCTCATCATCAGAGTGGCTGAGAACCTCTGATTAGAGTAATTAAATCCTCAGCCATTTTAAGCATCTGTTTCTTAGGCATGGGGCCTGGAGATGGGCCCTGTGTAGCTGGTCTCTTAGAGTGCATGGTTGCTTTAGACTTTGTGAAAGCCTTGATGGAGAAAGAAGAGGAAGGTCTGAAGACACCTTGAGTGGAGGTGGACCTGTCCACATTCTGAGTTTCAATGCCAAGAGTGGCTTCGGTATCTGTAGTCAGGGTGTGGGCCGAGGAGCCTGTGACCTCGGGCACAGGAGACACCGTCAAAGAAGTGTCGTCGGTAATCAGGGACTACGTAGGCGCCTCACTGAGAACCAGACCACGTGTAGTCGGCTTTGGCATGGTGTCGGTAGAGGCCGCGGACCTCGTGTGTCGGTCCTTGTCTTTGCGTTTTTTAGACAAAACCGGAGTCGGAGTATCCGACGACATAGTATAGTTAAATGCTTTCCCAAAATAATGCTGGACGAACTCTGCCCGACGCTTAATAGTGCGTTTGTTGAATGTAGCACAAAAGCGACAGACCGAGACATCGTGGTCTGGGTCTAAACAAGGTATACAGAGGGAATGGAAATCCTTATGCGGTATTTGCTTCCCACAAGAAATACAATTATTAACTTTGTCTGACATTGGTCTGAGGCAAGAAAAGTTTCCCCAATGGGGTACTTAGCTTTTAAGAAGACTTCGGTTTCCAAATTTCATAATTTCAGGAACTGGCCGACCAGCACTTGCGAACTGCTTCTGCTTCGGGCACCGCGCGGCAAGAAAGACTGAAGAAAATGGCATCGGCTGGTTCCTCTATACCCCTGTCGCACTGACGTCAGGGAAGAAGAGATGACAACCGACGCCGGACCTAGACTTTGGAATTCGGCCGACCGAGGACCCGCCTGATGGCAGGAGAACCCCATCTGTTATGACTGCAGCTGTATGCACGATGAACATCTACTTTACATTTGCTTTACTGAAGGTGGAGACCACAAGCTTATCCACAGCTTCAAGTGAATTCTTCATTTCAACTCCTCAAAACTGACACCCTTCCCCTATTCTCCAATGACCTCGTATCTCACTGTATGCTTTTGCGGATTCCCTTTCAACCATCCATTTCCAAAGTCCATTCCATGAAAGTACGACATTCTCTGTGAAGTACTTTATTTACTGTCGTTTGATATCTGAGAAGGTCGGACTGGGTAGGAGCCCATTTTCAGGGGAAGTACAAAGAGAAAAGCTCTGGAGTATTACAAAACATTAAGAACAATAATTTTACAATCTTCAAAAATAATACAAAAACCTCTACAGTTTAAATAATTAAACCAAATTAGATATAACATGAAAACACTGGTTAAGAATAGATACAAAAGTTAATATTTAGAGAAATATTAGACAGTTTATACAGAAATTAATGTCAGTCCGTATAATTCACTTCATATTGCAATTCCTGTTCGTGAGGAAAAGCAAGCTTACTTCTGGCGATGAAGGGACTGGTCAAGCTCCTCTAATCTGCCGACTATGCTCCTTCCTTTCCTTTCACATCTCTAAGAGGTTAGCAATAAGGATAACTGGTCAGAATATCAGATCCTGTCTGCAGCTAACTTAGCAAAACTTAGCAAAAATAAATTCCTCTATCCAGAGGGAAAAACAACCCAGTTAAGGGTTTAAGCAGAACTTCATTCAATGACAGACAAGCGTTCTGCTTCATGGATTTCACTGTCTTTTTCCATTTCACATCTCTGACATGATCTTTTGCATCAGTGTCATGTTCCCCATTTGTCTCTTGGGGTCTCAAGATTTAGGTCTTCTAGTCGTAGGTCACATTCCCTCTCGTCTAAACAACTGACCCTTCTGGTAGCCTTCTACTGGATTCCTCCAGCAGCCCGATGTCCCTTTCACTGTACAGCCTCCAGAACTGCACATATTACCAAGAAGTGGTCTGACCAGAGCCGTACAGATGAGCCATTGCCTCTTTACTTCTGCTGACTGCACTGCAGAGGACAAAATTCCAGCATTCCATTCACTGATGCCACTGCACTTCCGCCTCTTCCTGGTGATCCAGTCCATGTATGATGAACACCTTCCTTCTCCTGCTCTGTTGCCATCAGTTTCCACTCCCCCATATGAAAGTCACAGCAACTCTGGTGTGAAGTATGTAGAGTATTTTGAATCCTTTTGCAATGATCCCAGTTATCTTTCTGACTGCTTGTTAGTCTTTCCAGATCCTTCCCTGGACTCTATCCCTCCCCTCACTGCTGCATTTATCCTTATGCCATCAACAAAGATGACAATCCTGCCCTCTACTCCCTCAAGATAGGTCTAAAACAAACACAATGAAGAATATTGGACCTAAAACTGACCTCCTAATCCTAGTCCACACTAAATGCCCTTCTAGTTAATGACACTGGCCTTTTTTATCCTACTTGTACCTTTTTTAGGCAATCACCACCTCCCCATCTTACTGTTCTCAAGGCTTTATCCTATAAGCCACAGGTTTTCCTGGTCTGTTGCTTTTTGTCCAACAGTGTATAGCAGCACTTTCGAGATGCAGCTGTGCTCTTTCCCTTCTTGATAAACTTACTCATTTATTAACTTCTTTGTATTGCGAAAACATCCAACAGTTTCTGAAATCTGTAGACATCCTAACCTTCCTTTATCCTTCCTTCTAGTGCCAGAACCCTTTCATAATACCTCCTCATCAATAGGGCTTCAGCTAACTAAAATAATGCAGTTAATTCACACTGAAGCAACTCCCACCAAATGGGAAACGGTAGACTATATTCATGTTTAGATACTCAGACATGGCTCTAGGAATCATCTTCTTCGTGCCTACATGTCAGTATCAGGGGCTCATCCTTCACAGTTTCTAATGCTTGGGAGCAAGTAGTGGGTCGAAACATACTGACACTGCCTCTTGATCATTACATGTGGTCAGTAAAATGTCAGCCATTGCTATTGACCCTGTAAGCAGGTGGGATACAAGTATATAATATAGCCTACTCTCCACTGTTCCATTCCAGGAATAATATGCAAATCCTGTCTCTAATGAATGCAGCAGGTGCCATACATCCATTAGATACAAATGTTGGCAAACACACTATATCACTCTTTGCACCTTTCCACGGCATTCCCCTTTATGGTCAGTGCTGACCATGACAGAGTTTGGGCAGCACAATAAAGTCTCTTGCCACTATTACCTTCCCTTTCCAATGCTTCATTTAAGCTGAAGACAGCCATAAAGAAACTAGGACAGTCTCTGTTTGGACCATAAACAGAACTGTGATGGGCCCCACTGGAGCACAACTAAGCCTCAGTACCAACCTGCCATCCCTGTCTGACACATTCTTAATAAGTGAACACCCTGTCAAGGCTCTTAACCCCCACCCCCAGCTTGGGGATTAAGACTGTGCAATACCTTCAAATATCATAAGGACTTTGGCATGCTCTTTGAGACTTTTCATTTCTGCCCACAGACTAGATTGACCATTTACTTTTTAAGTCAGTCCTTAAACACTTTCCCTTCCCAGGGTGATGATAAATTAAATTAATGTTTGTTAATGTCCAGAGTCTAAGCAGAAACAAAGTAGAGGTTATAATAAAATAAAAACCACCATGGTAGAAAATGTAAATGCAAATAGTGACCACCACCAACAAATAGCTAACTACAGCTTTCTGCATGTTTTCCCCTCCCAACCGGTCTTGAACTCCCCTTCATCATGGGCAACTTAAACTTGTGGGAGGGTTAGTAAAACCAGTGAATCCACTTGTAAGTGTAATACTCTCTAAAACAGTGTTCCTAATATAGACAAGACTGCAGCAAATTTCCCTGAGCCAATGACCATTTTTAGAACACTTCAACAGTACTGCTGCTTTGATGGACTGTTCTGACTCCTTTCTAGAGACTCACTGGCAACCTCCCCTACATCGAGGTGCTCTTGACAGAGGCCAATGGCCTCCTCTCAATTTCTAAATATTTGTGACTAGTTTTTCCACTAAATATGCAAGACAGCAAGGTAAATTATTTGTACCGGCACCCTAGTCTGCACAAACAGCAAAAGCTCTCCCTGCATTTAGGGTTTTCACTCGGGAATCCTGTAATAAATGCACTTAACAACTGCACATAAGAAATAGCCTCCCCTCTGTAACCTGCTCTGACACTGCAACACAATTTAGCCACCCCCCAAACTATGAAGCAGTATTCCACTCCCCTCTCCTCTCTCTCAGAGCCCCTTCTTTTCATCCCACCTTTGTTACTTAAATGAATCTTACATCAGTAACCTACTTGAAGAAATCTACAGATTCGTCCCCCAGGTTCTGACCTATCTTGCTCTGGGTTACCTACTACTGCAGAGAATTTCATCTACAGATTCTTCCTCCAGGTTCTGACCTATCTTGCCCTGGTTTACCAACTACTGCAGAGAATTTCTAACCCAGCCTCTTCATCACATCTTTAATGACACAAAATATAAAAGGAAATATCTGGAAAACCGCATTCATTACCCCCCCTCCACACCTAACCAAACAACCTAAACCTCAAAACACCTGACATTTCTGTCCTATTTCCATCCTACCCACTTTGGCAAGGTGCTAGAAAAAATAATTTAAATCCAACTCTCAAGCTACCTTCAACAATACTATCCCCTTTCCATAAACAGCATGGATTCCGGACAGGTTCCTAGGACAATGACGGTACCTAACTAACGACATTCTCCTCAACATGGACAAAGGTAACTTAACAGAAGCAATATTTGTTGACCTCACAAAAGCCTTTGAACATGCTGACTACCAAATCCTCCTTCTCTATCTTCAGAACATTGGCATTAGTAACACATCCATCACCTGGTTCCAAGACTTTCTGCTGAACAGATTCTTCACAGCTAAAGTAAGTTCCTTCTCTCAGCAGAAAATCCCCAAGGTTGTATCCTAGCTCCTCTTCTCTATTTTCATTAGCGGACCTCATGTCCTTCCTACTCTACAGCTAGTCCTTTATACTGATGACATGGGTACACCCATGTCTAGCCACAACCACTGTACAATCAAAACACAAGTACAAAAGACCTTAACTCCTTCACTTCCTGGCTCATTATTGAATGAGCACTTAATCCTACAAAAACAAAATGCATGTTATTTTGGCACCACCAAAAACTTAAAACAAACAAAAAAAATCACTAAAGTCACTCAATATCACTATGCTTTGTGGTGCAGCAAAAGAATCAGCCATCTCCTTCAAATACATATTTTCATAGCCAGACCAGCCACTAACATTAAATACCCATATAGCAAAACTGAGGGCAAAAGTTAACTCATTTGTATTCTGGGCCAAGAAAATCTTACTCTATCTAAACCAGACAATGCACCTACAGGCAAAGGAGTCCTGGCCCAAACTGAACATGGACTGCCCATAATAGCCACACCCTGTAAGAAAAACTCTGACTCACTGACTCGGCCTCTAGGAGCACCACTGCCTCACACTCAGAAAAGCCAAATGGCTCCCCGTGCAGCACAGAGCAGACCTGCTCCCAGGATCTCTCATCTTCAAGCTTCTCCATCCTAACTCATTAGTAAATCACACACATTACAACTTCAGGTGCTTCTACCAAGCAACCCCATCCCCCCACCTCTCACAAACCAAGCTACACTGCACCAACTACTCTTTCCCCATCCTTACTCCTACCCCCCAACCACATAAATGAACTACACTAGCCATTCCTCACCTTCAAAGCTGAACTTAAACAAAATTTCTCAACACCAGATCAAACTGCACTTGCCACACATCAGACCACATCACATAAAAAGAAGTTATGTACTCACCATAACATTCCATGTTTGTTGTCCATAATCTCGCTTTCATTCTTGATGGTTGGGTTCGGAACCGAGCATCAGTTCCGACTCTGCCTAATACTAAAGCTCGAAAGCTTTCACTGGCTCAAAGCTATACCCTATTCCATGATGCCTGGTGACAGTTCCCCAGATCTTGTTTGCAAATAGTAATCATTAGAAGTTATCTAACCAGAAAAGAAAAAGGGTTAAAACAAATTTCCTTAGCCGTCTCATGAGACAATAAGGGAATCAGAGAACTATATGACCAATTCCAGAAATTCTACTCGATCCTCCAGGCAAGGGGGGAAGGAGGGGTGGATGCAAGAATGAAGGCACAACATAACTTCTTTATGTTATGCTGTTCTATCTCGCCTTCATTCTTAAAGGTTGGGACGGTGTCCCCAGCACCTTTTTTCTCGGGTGGCTCAAGGGAATAAGCTTTTCAAAACCGTGGAACCAAAGGAAGCCCTCTTCTGTGAGGCTACATCTACTTTGTAATGAGTAATAAAGGTATGAGGATTGACCCATGTGGCTGCTGCACAAATTGAATCCAAAGGTAGTCTGGCTTGGAAAGTGGTGGAAGTCGACATAGCTCTAGTTGAATGGCCTCAAATTTTACCTGGCAGTTGCTTATGCTGAGACCTATATGCATAAGTAATTGTATCTGAAAGCCATTTTTATAAAGTGACTCTTGAAACTGGTGCCCCTTTTCTAGTCTCTGAGAATGAGACAAATAATTAGATTTCCTAAACTCTTTTGTCCTATGTAAATAGAAATGTAACTGCCTATGAACATCCAATTGGTGAAGATTATATTCTGCTTGTTGCCATAGTTGGGAAAAAAAGACAGGTAGGTCAATGGACTGATTCAGGTTGGACTCTGAACATATTCTGGACGGAAAGGAAGGATTTGTTCTAAGAGAGAAAGTGTCTTTGTGAAAAACTAAATAGGGAGGACGAATAGACAGAGCTTGAAGTTGATCCTCGTTCAGTCATTACGCATGCGTATCGGTTCCGAGCTGGGAACCGAGCCGGCCATTTTCCAAGCTCGCGTCAGCTTCAAACTCTCGAGCTAAACTCTTACCCACAATCTCCCTCTCCCTGTTACCTCAGATTGAGTTTGCAAGTTAAAGAAGGTAGAGGCTACCTCTGGTCAAATAAATTAAGAGAACTGGATGGTGAGATCCACTAGAAACCACAGGAGGGAGAAGGAGGGAGGGTCGTAATGACTGAACGAGGATCAACAATACAGATGGAATGTTATGGTAAAACATAACTTCTTTATCTGATATTGTTAATCCTCGTTCATTCCTTATGCATGGGACAGAGTCCCCAGCTACCTCTATTCCTGGGAGGCTCTCATGGAAGGACATTCCTGAGCACCATAGAACCGAAAGATGCTCTTCCCCTGGAGGCCAAATCCAATTTGTAATGATTGATGAAGGTATGAGGCGTAGCCCAAGTTGCAGCTGCACAGATGTCATGTAAAGAAGCTCTGGCATGGAAGGCAGCAGAAGTTGTCACCGACCTTGTTGAATGAGCTTTCATGGTAGTAGGCAACAAGACATTACGTTGTGTGTAAATAAAGGTCACACAGTCCTTCAACCATCTAGCTAATGCGATCTTAGCAACAGCCGATCCTAATCTAGATCCAGAAAAGGCCAAAAACAACTGGTCAGATTTATGAAAGGGTTTAGTCCTGTTTAAGTAAAAACGGATTTGCCTGTGTATATCTAGGGTATGTAGGCAATACTCTCCTCTGTTTGAATGGTTGGGAAAGAAAACTGGCAATTCAATGGCTTGATTAATGGACATTTCAGAAATCACTTTAGGCAGAAATGACGGATTAGTTCTCAGAGACACTATCTCTATGAAAAATCAAGTATGGACTCGATACACAAAGCTTGAAGTTCAGAAATACGTCTGGCAGAAGTAATAGCGACTAAAAACAAGGTTTTCCATGACAAATACTTGAGGTCGCAAGAGGCTGGTTCAAAAGGTGCCATTATCAGAGCTTGTAGAACTAATGATAAATCCCATGGCTGAATAGGTTCTCTGAAAGGTGGCTTCAGATGATTCACACCTTTTATGAAGGTCTTGCACAATTTATGGGACATATCTTGGACACCCTCATGAAAATTAGAAAATGCAGCCAAATGAACTCTAAAGGTAGAGGCCGATCGACCCGACTGAAACAGGTCGGAAAGATAGTCTAGTATTATCGACACTGGTGCTGAAAAGGGGTCTACTCGTTTATCTTTCAGCCAACAGGTAAATCTTTTCCACTTGCTCAGATAAGTAATTCCAGTGGAAGACTTATGAGAAGCTATGAGAATATCACGTACTGGTAAAGAAAGATCATTCTGCCTGGCAATCAAGGGAATTGGAGTAGCCAAGCCATTAGCTTCAGGCTGTTCAGGTTGGGATGAATCAGGTTCTGTGGGTGTAAGATCAACTCCGGGATTGGATGAAGGATCCATGGTCGATCTAGTAGGTGAGGCCAAAGGAATGGGAACCAAATCTGTCGTGGCCAATATGGTGCTATGAGGATTACCTTGCTCTTCAACCACCAGGCTTTCTTCAGAAACTGGGGAATGAGAGGAAAGGGCAGAAATGTGTAGAGAAGACCAGAGGCCCAATCGTGGACTAGAGCATCCCTGGGTGACTGTCCCAGAGGGGGAATCAGGGTGAAGTAGTTGCTGCATTTGTAGTTGATCGGGGATGCAAAGATGTCGCAACAAGGATGGCCCCAGCGGTGAAAGATCTCCGCCGCTATCAAGGGATTCAGGGACCACTCGTGAGGTTGAAGAATGCACCTGCTGAGTCTGTCTGCTATCACAATGGAACTCCCCGGAATGTGCGTTGCTAGAAGAAATGGTTGGTAGTCATCGCCCATTGCCATATCCTCATGGCCTCTCAACAAAGGGGGTAAGATTTGGTTCCACATTGCTTGTTGCTGTACCAGACCACTGTCATATTGTCTGATTGAATCGCAATTGTCCCAGATGGCAGCAGGGGATGGAATGCTTGCAACGCCAGAAGGACCACCCTCAGCTCTAGAACATTTATATGCAGATGGGCCTCCAGTTGGGACCAAGTGCCTTGGACTGTCCCTGACATAGCTCCCCCTACCCCATCAGGGAGGCATCCGTGGTCACTGTGGCCTTGGGTTGCTGGGGGGAAAAGGGGTGAGACCATTGTGAGAGATTGTGCGTCATCCACCAATTTAAATCCTGTTTGCACCTGTGGGTTACTTGAATCATGGCTGAAAGAGGATGCTGAAAAGGATACCCATTGGGTGAGCAGTAGCCATTGTAGAAGCCTCATGTGAAACCTGGCCAGGGGAACAATGGTGATGGAGGCTGCCATGGAATCCAACAGCTGTAGAACCGAGTGAGTCGTGGATTTCTCCTTTGAAAGGATTGGAATTAGTTGTTGCTTTACCCTTAAAATTCTGTGCTCTGGAATAGCAGCTCTGCAGTTTTTTGTGTCCGAGATAACCCCTATGAATTCTGTCGACTGAAATGGGGTGAGATTGGATTTCTGCCAGTTTATGGTTATGCCTAGCCTTTGAGCAACAAGGAGAGAGTATGCCAGGGCTTTTTCCAGTAGATGTCTGGTGGGGGCGGAAATGAGTCAGTCGTCTAGGTATGGAAACACCTGGAATCCTTGAAGTCGCAAGTGAGCTGTGACAACTGCCATGCACTTTGTGAACACTCTGGGGGCTGTACAGAGTCTGAAGGGCAGTACTCTGAACTGGCAGTGACTGGCTCCCACACGGAAGTGCAGAAATCTTGATGGCCTGTCCACCTTTATGTGGTAGTACGCATCTTGAAGATCTATAGAGCACATCCAATCGTCTTTTTCCAAAAGCGGGAGAACAGACTGTATAGTGACCATCCGAAATTTTTGTACTCTCACAAGCTTGTTCAATACACCGAGATACAAAATTGGTTTTCTTTGGCACCAAAAATAGTCTTGAGTAGAATCCAGATCCTATCTGGTCTGGAGGGACTACTTGGATGACTCTCTTTCTTAGCAGCTTTTCTATCTCTAGTGCTGCTTCTTCCATTTGACTGGGTGGAACGTCGGGAAGATTTTTTGAAGGGACGGGACAAAGATCGAAGGGGATATGATAACCTCTGGTTATGATCCTTTGTACCCAAGAATCGGTGGTGATGGTTAGCCAGGCAGAAGGGTACAAGGAGAAACGTCCCCCAACCACCTCCAGAGGAAAGGAGTTGGGCCGCTCTTCAGGAGCGCTGGTAGGACTGACCAGTGAAAGAATCCCTGGAATCCTGGTTACGAGGTCCCTCTCTGTCCCAAAAGGAGAGTCTTCCCTGCGAGTTTCCCCCTCTGCCTCTGGGGGAGAACTCGGTCTGTGTATCACGGAAAGGACCCCAAGATTTCTTGAACCATATCTTCCCACTCTTTTGGTTTCGGGAGAAAGCACGTTGAGGGGACAAATAATGGACACCTACAGCAGAATTGTCTTACCATCTTGTTCACATCTGGCCAGTGTGCTTTTAACTTTGGGCCCAAACAACAAGGAGGGCTCAATGGGGGCATTAAGAAAAGAAGACTTAAATGGTTCCGCAAAGTTGCACAAGCGCATCCAGGCATGTCGTCTCAAGACCGCAGCTGAACCCGCCATTCTAGCTGCTCCTTCTGATGCGTGGGATATCAATCGCATAGAGGAGTTAGCTATAGACTCAATGGTGGCCAGCTGAGAGGCCACTTTGTCATGGACCTCATCAGACACTGCACCAGCCAAGGTTTCAGAGAGCCCAGAAATCAGATCCCTTTGAAGCCTGGTAAAATGTACCATATAATTCAGGGACCAGATAGTAAACGTCACTGAAGCAAAGGTGCGCTTTCCTATTCTGTCCAGGGGCCCGGGACTCTCTGTTAGGCGGATGGACAGTCTGGCTTTCTTCTTCTGCCAGATCCTTTTTTGTTGCAGCCGCCACCTCCAAAGCATCTACAGGAAGACCTTTGGACCAATAGGGATCTGAAGCAGGAGGGGACAAGATCTTATCTGGCCTCTAGGGAATAGCTTCAACGGTATCAGGGGCCTTCCAAGCACACTGCACGATGAACTTGACAAGTTCATCGGCAGGTGGAGTAATCCAGGACGTAGGGGGCAGGTGCGAAAAGCCTACAGGAACACAGATTCCTCAGGGGTCAGATTAGAGGGCTGACAGTCACCTCTCTGTTTCAGGATTTCAAGGATATCGCCAAAGGATACCTCAGAGGGTGACCGAGGAGATCCTTCCCCCTCATCAAAATCTGTGTCTTCAGTGAGGGACTCCTCTGTGGAGTCCATGTGCTTCCTCTTACACGAACATTTCTGGTGGACCTCCTCAGCGGGAGAAGCTGGGGAAGACAACGGAAAAGGGGATTCCTGAGGGAATATGTCCTGAGGCCCTTGCACCCGCTATCCGCTAGGTGCAACTTGTGAAATCAGTGTACCAGAGGAGGGCGGAGGTATAGACAGGTCGGTATCGCCAGCAGCAGCGAAAGCCTTCTCCATCAGTTGGAAGGCTGGCCCACCTGGAGAGGAGTGCATGTCTAGGACAGGGGGGAACTCCTCCCCTAAGTGGCTCAGCCTGCCGACTCGGAGTCCCTGGATGGCTGTGGAGCAGCAAGCTATGCGTGTCACAGCTGACACCCTGGGTCATAGCAAAATTTTCTTGCCATGAAGGCAACTGCGGCTCCTTAGTGAGATCCATAAAAGGAACCGCAGAAGGGGAAGACTGTACTATATCCAAGGACTTCAAAGGCAATGAAGGAGGAGAATAAGAAGGTGACTTTGGAGATGGGTGATCACCTCCCAAGGAAGGGCAGTTCCTGGGGGGGTGGAATACCTCTGGCTAAGAATGTCTGGTCCACAAGACGCAACACATCATGTTCGGAAAGACTTCCAGTGGACCTCACAGAGACTGAGGGAGAAACAGGCCTGTCCACAAAAGAGGCAGACTCGGTGCCCACCTCATCTGACCACATTGAGGACAACGGTGTCGAGAAAGACTGAACTACTGTAGTCTGCACCGGAGAAGTCATCGGTGCCGATGTCACTGTCTGCACGGACACAGGGATCGGTGCCGAAGTGGTTGCCGGTGCCGACGAAGCTGGAACCGACAAAACTGGAGTCAACAATAAAGGCCTCAGTTCCGAGGAAGATCTTGAAGCCGACCCGGTCAAGGTCTGCGCCGACTGAACGGTCGGTGCCAATACAGTGGTAATGGTCTGAACAGAGGAGCCCCTCGGTGCCGATATGTAGAAGGATACAGGAGAGGACGGAGCCAAAATCACTAATGGAGCCGAAAGCCTCTGTGCCGAAGGTCTGGGCACCGAAAGCACTGGGGCTGACTGAGAGAGCTCCGGAGCTGTAATTATTTTAGCCTTTTTAGGTTTTGGTTGGTGAGAGTCCCCAGCCGGGGACAAAGGCAAGGATTTAGCCTTAGTAGAAACATCCATTTTCTTATGGGCTTTAGGAGGGGTTGAGGCCTCTGACCCAGAAATAGCCTCTGAATAGGGAGATTTTAGAAGTCCGTTCAGTATCAGCTTGTTTTTCCTTTCTAACAAAGTTCTATTAGAAAAGTTCTCACAAATAGTACAAGGTGGTTTAACAGATAAATGGGAATCTTCCAAACAATAAACGCATAAAGAGTGTACATCAGAAGTAGGCAGTTTGTATCCACAATCAGAACACCGCTTAAACCCCGGACTACCCTTTTTATCTGCCATATTAACAAATAGAAAAGTACCAACAGTGGTACAAGAGAGTACCTGAAGGTATGAAAGAGAAAGGAAAAGGATTACCAACGATGGTAAGGAGAGAATTATCTCGCGGTAAAAAGGGTAAGTAAAGGACAGACAAAACCTGAGGAAATTATGAACGCTAGATGCGATAGGGCAAGAGACAATAAAATGTCAACTTTCCTGACAGAAAAGTAATTTGTAAAGCAATTAAACAACAATTGACTGTACTTAGCTCAAGAGAAGTAGCTTGACACGATCGGATGGCAACGCGGCAAACGAAATCTGAGGCAACAGGGAGAGGGGGATTGTGGGTAACAGTTTAGCTCGAGAGTTTGAAGCTGATGTGAGGTTGGAAAATGGCCGGCTCGGTTCCGAGCTCGGAACTGATACCCATGCGTAAGGAATGAACAAGGATGAACAATATCAGATCTAGTGTTATCGCAGCTGCCATTGAACCCAGAACCTTGAGAACAAACTTTGCCTGCACTTTCCTCCTCATGAGAAAGATTGAGATCAGATGACAAAGCGTTTGTACTCTGTCATGAGGCAGTTTTGCTACCATGTCTTTTGTGTTCAAGTCTGCCCCTATGAAGTTAATATTCTGTGAAGGCAACAAGGGAAATATTTTGAAATTTATGGTATTACCTAGCTCTGAACAGAGATGAATGGTGGTGCCCCTGTCAGTAGATGCTCTGTGGTGTCAGTCAGGAGCCAGTCGTCTCTGGAATCCTAGACGCCTCGGGTGAGCCGCGACTACTGCCATGCACTTGATGAACATTCTGGGGGCTGTAGTGAGACCCAAGGGCAGAGCTCCGAATTGGTAATGACTGGCTCCCAGCCTGAAGCGAAGATGTCTCCTGGATTGCATTGTCCATCTTTATATGGAAGTACACATCTTGAAGATCTATTGAGCACATCCAATTGTCTTGTCCCAGAAAAGGGAGTATAAACTGCAGTGTCACCATCTGGAACTCTGCTTTTTTTTAACAGACTTGTTCAGCTTGCTGAGATCCAAGATTGGTCTCCAGTCACCCATCTTCTCTGGAACTAAAAAGAACCCTGAGTAAGTCCCGGATCCGATTTGATCTGTGTGGACTGTTTGGATGACTCTTTTTCTAGCAACCTTTGGATCTAGGGTTGCTTGATCGCTTTGGCTGGGTGGAAAGTCTGGAATTAAGTTTGATGGACAGGGAGGAGAAGGGTATGTTATATCCCCTGGATATAATCGACCATACCCATTTGTCTTGAGTGATGGTGAGCCAGGCTTTTGGGTAGAGTGATAATCTGCCCCCGACTGCCTCCAGAGGTGGACAGGCGGAAACTCCTTTCAGAAGTGCTGGACGGGTCTGCCACAAAACGTATCTCTGTTGCCCTGGTTCTGCGGACCCCCTCTGCCGTGAGCGTAGCGTCTTCCATTATTATTTCCCCCTCTGCCTCTGGGGGAAAATTCACCATGTGCGTCCGGCGAAGCTGTTTGGGATATCTGGAACCACATTTTTCCACCCTTCTGACCTTTGGGATAAGGCCTGGTAGGGATGGGAAAACATACTCCAATGTCAGAGGTTTTGCCTTCTTGTTCGCACCTGGTAAGAGTCTCTCTAACATTTGGCCCGAACAAGGACAAGCCATCAAAAGGGGCACTTATATAGGAAGACAAAGGGTTCTGCAAACTCACAAAGGAGCATCCAGGAATGTCTCCTCATAGCTATTCCTGTGCCTGCCACTCTACTTGCTCCATCGGCTGAGTAGGAGATGAGGCGCATGTAGGAGTTTATTACAAAAGTTAGTTGCAAGCTGAGAGTTTACTCAGTCTGGCACCCCCGCAGCTGTAGCACAATGGAAGGCATCTCCTAGCTCTTTCAGGAGATCCCTCTGAAGTCAGGTAAAATGGGACAAATAGTTCAGTGACCTAAAAGTAAAGGCCATTGAAGAAAACATATGCTTCCCATATCTGTCCATTGTTCCAGACTCCTTATTCGGCAGATGGACAGACGAAGTTTCAGCCAATTCCTTCTTGGTGGTCGCCACCATCTCCATAACATCTACTGGGACACTTCTGGTTAAGAATTGCTTGTCGTCTGGGGCAGTAATAAACTTGTTGGACCTCCTCAGAACAGGCTCCACGGATTTGGGAGAGCCCAACGCCTTTCAACTGACTACACCAAGGAGTTGGTCGAAAGGCAGAGACACCCAAAAGGTGGAGGGTTGACATCCAAATGTCTCCAGGTACACAGACTCATCTTCAGAAGGGGAGAGGGTCTTCCAGCCACCCCTCTGCTTCAGGATCTTTAAGATGTCTGAAAAAGAGACATCTTCAGAGGATGACAGTGGGGACCCTTCTGAAACCTCTAAGTCTGTATCCGACATGACAGACTCAGGGGAGTTTTTATGTTTCCTCTTACGAATCCTCTTCCGAGGGACCTCTTCAGAGAAATACTCTGGGGAAGTTTCAGAAGACAGTGGCTCACCCTTTGGGGCTGCCTGGGCCACAGGCTCTCTACGCTTGGGCTGCAGGGACGGTACAGAGGTTGACACCAGTCCTTTAGGGGGAAGAGTAACTGAAGCCAAGTGTGGAGGAGTCTGGCGGAAGCATATTCCTCATCACCTCGAAGGCATCACGATCCTGGCTCGAGAGAGCCTCTGGCTCCGAGGAGCCGGGAGACCTCCCCCACATCAAGGAGCCAGAGACCTCCCCCGCACCAAGAAGGATGACTCCGAGGCTGATGTGGGAGCCGAACTCACCTGCTCCGAAACCTCGAGAGGAAGAGTCGGATCCAAGGTTCCGACCCGACTCTCCTCTCCAGACCTGGCAAGGGAGTGTCGGCTCCCAGACCCTTCAAAAGAAGACAGCATCAAAGAGGATGGAGCAGAAGCCGGGGCAGAGACACCAGTTGTGGGTTTTGGACCAGAAGGTTCCACCGCAAGGGCATCCAGGCACTCTAGCTCTGAGCTCGTCCGAGTCGAAGTAGGAACAGAAGACAAGGCAGGAAGTCAGCTCCACTTCCATCTGGGCTGGATTCGAGAGAATTTTAGCTAAGGCTTGTATCTAAGCAACCTCTTGACCACCTGCTCCACATTGTCGTCCAAGAGACTACTGGAGGATCGAGAGGAGATAGTGGAGGACTTATGGCTACCAGCCACCAACTGAAAGAGGGGTGACTGGGGCACTGAGTAGACTGGTTCCAGGGTCGGAGACAGGCTCCTTTTCTGGCTCCGATAAAGCTGGTGGAGCTGCTGGAGTTGTTGTCTTCTCAAGCCCGATAGCCTTTGGGTCCAAAGTTACAAGTTTTTCAGGTTTCTTGGTCGGCTCAGAAGCTGGAGCTGAAGAAGAAGATTTCCTTGAAGACTTTTCTGATTTAAGATTTAGAGGGATGATTCCCTTCAATAGTCGCATCAAACGGTCCCTTAAGTAAACTCCCTAGGATAAGCTTATTTCGACTCTCCTGCAGGTCTCTGGAACTGAAACCATGGCAGACAGAGCAGGAGTCTTGCAGATGGACCACACCTAAGCATTATACACAGCTAGTGTGGCCGTCAGTAAGGGACATCTTCTGTGTGCACAAGTCACACTTTTTAAAGCCAGATTTCTTGGCTTCCTTACCAGAATCTTTAGACATTTTGCACTAGTCAGCAACAAAGAAAAATGGATAAATATATCGCAGCAGTACTTCTACCAATCAATACACAAAAAGGCACAAGAATAGCAATTAAAAACAGCAAAAAGGTCTTTTTTAACCAAGAAAAAAACGCTATAGGAGAGATCTCTAATTTAAACGACAATTTCCTCTAGCTGGAGGAGATATCTCAAACTGAATTGATGAAACCTCAGGAATTGTAGCAGAAAAAGGGAAGGAGCCCTCTAACTAAGATGGGGCTAAAACAAAGGGGACAAAAAAACGAACCCTCTAAGTTAAACGGGTTTGTTCAGGACAAACTTAAAAACTAGTTGGGATAGGAATAAACGAGGCCTATGACAATGACGGCCCACACAACAACGCTACAACCAGCGGAAAAAACACAAAAAAGGAACACTAAACTACCAAACTCCTGCTCTACACTCACTAGAGAAGTTAACAGCTATTACGCTAAGAAAATAACAAAAAAAAATATCCAAAAAGGTAAATAAACAAAGACTTGGCCTGAGCCAGCGAAAAGCAATCCCAAACCAGCAAAGTGGCAAACGAGATCTAGGGAACTGTTACCAGGCATCATGGGATAGGGCATAGCCCCAAGCCAATGAAGCTCTCAAGCTTTAGTATTAGGCCGAGTCGGAACCGATGCTCAGTTCCGAACCCAACCATCAAGAATGAAGGCGAGATAGGACAACAAAACATGGGCCTTTCAACCTCTAGCCTTACTTTTTCTCTAACACCTACAAACTCCCCCACCATCTCCTGTCCTGACTCTCATTACCTCACAGCATTTTCACCATGATGTAAACCTGAAATATAATAAAGTGAACTGTAAAATTTGCATTTCTCTCATAACTGTTGCTTCTACTGTTGTACAGTTTCTGTTACATACCGTTATTTTCTGTTCTGCTTTTGATATCTACAGCATACAGCCTTTATGTCCTTCTTTCTCCTGCACAGTATCTGCAAATGGTCAGTTGTGATGTACCACCACGGTAAACAAACGTAAACTAAATAAGTGAACATATAATCTGAGCCAGACTACTACTTAAAGAGACAGGAACAGAGAAAAAACAGGAATACATTTTACATTCCATAATATGATACACATACACAAGAATAACAGTAGCTGAATTCATTTCAGGAATCAGAGGAAAAAACTCCATCTACCACAAAGATTTAACTCAAAACAGCCTGAAATGAAATACAATAAATTACTGCAAGAGTAGTAAAAAAATGTTTTAATCCTTTTCAAGGCCTCTCTGTTCTGACCTGAACTAAATACTACTCGAGAAGGAATCTAATCATCTAAATACAGTCCATTATACAAAAATCTCATTATACATTATTAACATTTACCTACCATTTTCAAGTACAAAAGTACCACAGTTCTCACACACACACACACACACACACACACACACACACACACACACACACACACACACACACACACACACAGACACTACTAGTGAATAAAAGTTGAGTGCCATGAAAAGAAAAGGTGAAATAATTTTAAACAAAATAGTTGCCTAATGTAACTCAGTTCATGAGGAGACGTGGAGGATTCATTATTATTAGGTCTCCCATCATAACCAGGATATGGGCCAAATTTGAAAAGAGTTGCTCTCAGCGCAAATCTGCTCCTACTCCAAAAAACTTGCTCTCACTGTAAGTGACTTACTTTGGTATAAGGCCCATCCATAAATAGGATTACACCAGGGGCCAGATTCAGTGTAAAGTGGTCACTTACATTGGAAGCAAGTCTTTTGGAATCAGGCCCTTTGTGTTCGAATCATGAATGTCAAGAAATTCACGTTGATTCTTTACAGTGCACAGAGCTTTTCTAACCTTTGTAGCACACTGGAGAAGATAAAGGAAAAAAAGTGTAGTAGCGCTAAGTGTCTTAAAGCTTAGAAAGCTGTAACACACTATTTCCACAAAAACAGTGGACATCCAAGAATGATATCAGAAATCAAGTACATTTTTTGCAGTCTGAGCGAAGTGTTTCGGTTAGTTTAAAGCCTTCCTGACATTCTTCTGTTGTGGCCACTGAGCACTGCTAAGCGTGAGACTACCGCTTAACAATATTGTGGGCGTGGTTACCGATTAAGCACTTTTCTGACAAGAGGAAGACACTGGTGTTTTACAACAGTTTCAGTGTACAATCACAGTGTCCCATGCACTACAACAATATTTTACCACTCGCCCAGTTCCATCAGAAATTAAAAAAAAAAAAAAACTAAATACATTATGTAAACTACACATGAAAACTATTTTTCTTGTAGGCTGTATATAAACAGTTTAATTTCAAACACCAGGCAAAACAGTTTATCAAGATGGAAAGTATAATCCATGACATCCATAACTGTATAAAATGGGAATTAAAGTGATGTGCTAATCTTAGAAGTGGAGTAGAAATACTTTTTTTTAAAGGATCAAAGAAGGCAGCAGACCACACCAAAAATGAAGAGGAAAAAAGTGCACACTTTAGATGTATAAAAGACAAAGGAAAAACAAAAATCATTTCAATATTATTACCACCCTTAAAAGAACAGATCTAAAAAGAAAATTGTGAGGAAAATACTTGCAATAGTTTACCTTTAAGAAATAAGTGTTCATGACTAATTTCAAAAGTTGTTTGACTAATTTTATATCATTGCTGGCTGAATTCAGAGTTGTGCACTGTTATTTTTGCTTCACTGTATAGTTTTTCAGATCTCTGCTGAAGGTGTTGGTTTTCCCATACCCACCCTCTCTATTCCTGTCTTGTTGTTTAAATTTGGAGGCTTTTGCAGTTGCCCGCCCCCACTGTAGATTTGATCTGGGACAATCCCCTCAGAACCAACTCTCTACCTCATTCTACCTAATAGACTCCTTCTGCACTTATTTTTAGTCATTTTTAATTTAATTGCATTTTTAAACTGTTTGGTCTATCATTGCTACATACTCAAGTGTGCTAGACTGCATTGCATTCCAGATTCAGATTTGCTGTATCCAGGACTGTATGTAAGCTTCTGAGCCCTCCAAGCATTCTGTGTTGGAGGGAAGCCTTCTAGTTCATCAGTGGGAGTGGTAAGCACTCGGTAACCTATCTACCACATAAGGAGTGGTTCTGGCCCAGAAATTGTAGTTATTGGCCACTTGGGCAGTTTTTCCATCTCTCTCAACTTTCTGATTTAAAAGCCCACATTTGCACTTGTTTCCCCCTTTCCTGTAACTAGTTTAGTCCATATACAGATTCTTAGTTTTAGCACTTGAATTTGCTTATTCGTGATCAGCACTTGTTCAGAACTTGTAAGCACTAAATAACCTACTAATTACTACAGCACTCAACCTTCCTCATTACCTAGAGGAAAACAGTTTTGGTACTTACTTTCCTCACTTGCTTAGAGAAAAACAGCTCTTGTACTCACTTTCCTCACTTGTCTAGAGGAAAATATTTTTTTATTCAGGCATGTCCAAGGGTCAGCTCCCAGTGTTCTCTCCTGTCTATCTGATGAATCTGGGCATCTTGGGGCAATGTAGAAATTGCCTCATATACACAGACAACCCTCTCCTCCTACCACCCAACACTACAACCTGTGAGAGATGCACTTATCTAGCCAAACTGGAGGTAAACCTCTCTCCAATCAAGATTGAACTTGACAGTCAAGAGGAGAAGGTAAACACTTGCACCACACCACACTCATCACATAATCTCACTAAATTTACACCACCAGAATCCACACATAGAAACACAAAAACAGTCACGGAGGCTCTCAATAATAATTTGCTCAAGCAACAGAGACCTCCAAAGCAGAAATGCAAGCAACCTCCACCCCCCAACACAACCCAAATGACACAGCCCACAAACTCAGTGTGCCACTCAACCACAGCCAATAAGGCAAAACAACGTACCCAACACACTAGTCATAGGTGACTCTATAGTCAGGCACATTGATGTCCCAGTCACCAGGCTAAACAAGGAGACGTTTACGGTCAGCCGCCTGTCGGGTGCCAGGATCCGCCACATAATCCATGCACTCAGGTCACTCCACAGCAAGTACAAGTATGACTCTGTCATTGTCCATGTTGGTGTGAACGACCTGAGACGTACCTCCCTGGACTACATGAAAAGAGACATGGGAGAGCTCTCCGACCTTGTAGCCCAGGCAGGTATGACCCTAGCCCTGAGTAGCATTCTGCCATCACCCAGAATGATGCCGCAGTACAAGGACAAAATGATTGACTTCAACAATTTGCTAAGCTTCTGGTGCCATTCTAAAGGGATCCAGTATCTGTCTGCCTGGGATGACATGGTCGACAGACCACGATGCTTTGCCAGAGATGGCCTGCACCTGTCACCCCTGGGATTCTGGATACTGGTTAAGGTTCTTGCCATCCCTATAGTGCCTTTTTTAGGCAAGGTTCAAATGACAAATTCAACACCGTAACAGGAACAGGCAAGCAAAAACTGAGGGTGATGCTACTCAATGCTAGAAGTCTAAATCTCAAAATGCACTCACTCGAAGCACTCCTTAAAACGGAGGACATCAATATCTGTGCAGGGACTGAGACCTGGTTCAAGGCTCCAGAAAGCACCCCTGCACTACCAGGCTATAATTCATACCACACTTTTCGGCCATGTAACCTGGACCGGAACACCAAATGCGGAGGTATGTCCATATTCATTAAAGATATCCACACCTCCAGGCTAGTTGCTCAGCATAATACAGCCGAGGTTATCCAAGTGCAACTAACTCTGGCCAAAACTGCAATCCAAATTGTAGCTTGCTACAGATCACCCACCATGCCCCAGGATTCCCACTCCTCTTTTCTTGATGTACTGGAAAATATTAGGGTTCAACCAAACACCCTAATAATGGGCGATTTCAACTACCCCACCATTAACTGGGAAAACTACTCATGTACCAGCTCCTTCTGGAATTCATAAATGGCAATGCCCTGGATCAACTTATCCATATCCCCCAGCAGGGGCAACAATATCCTAGATCTAGTCATTACCAACATGAGTGACACCTGAAGTCAATGCCTCATTGGTCCGATCGGACCACAAGCTAATTACCCTAGACGTCCACATCCTGCTCCCACCCCCTCATTAACGAAACCATGGTAAAAAATTTCTCCAAAGCCAACTTCATGCTTCTTAAACCAGAAGTGGTGAACTTCATGACACCCATGCAGATGGACAATACAGTTACAACTACTGAATCCTACACAATTGTACTTTATGAGCACTTACATGAGTGCATGGATCGGGCTATCCCAAACAGAACCAAGATGCTATCCTCCAAAAACAGGAAGCCAATCTGGTGGTCCCCTGCCATAAACAAACTGTACCACAGAAGGAAGAAATTGTTGCAAAAGAGAGTAAAATCCCATGAGTGGAGGAGCTCCCTGGTCAGCCTCAGTAAGAAGCTGCGATCCCTGATAAAATCCTCCAAAGCTAGTTACGAAAACAAAATCGCCACCGATTCTAAAGACAACCACAAAGCATTCTATAGCTATGTCACGAATCTCAATGGCAACACTCAGATCTGCTCTGAGTTACAGCACAATGGCACTAAATATACAGACCCAACTGATATTGCCAACATCCTGGCAGATAGGTTCAGTGCTAACTTTACCCCCCTCTCACCCCGTAAAGAGCCCATCTCTACACCGGAAGAATGCAAAATTCTTTTAATCACGGCTGCACAGGTAAAAACCACACTCTCCAAAGCCAAGAACACAGCATCCATGGGACCAGACAACATTCCAGGCTGCATTCTACATGAACTACAGAACGAACTGGCACCCCACTTAAGTACCATGTTCAATCATAGCCTCACCTCAAGCTTTGTGCCTGCTGAATGGCGCACAGCAACGGTTATCCCACTCCACAAGGGGGGAGCCACCAAGGACCCCGAGAACTACCGCCCCATTAGCCTGACGAGCCTGGTCTACAAGGCCATGGAACGTATCATTATGGAACTTATAAACCAAGACATTGGTAATCTCTGAACTCTGGACCCCACCCAGCTCGTGTTTGTAAAAAGCAGATCATGTCTCCTAAACCTGATAGACTTCTTTGAAGCAGTCACCAAAGCCGTAGACAAGGGTAAGGTGGTTCACACAGCCTATCTAGACCTTGCCAAGGCTTTCGACACCATCCCCCACTCTGGAATTATAGATAAACTCACTAAACTAGGTATAAATCCCTATGTCACAAGATGGGTTGCCAACTGGCTCACTGACAGAACCCACACTGTGAAAGTAGCAGACTCCAAATCCGACTTCAGACCAGTGACAAGTGAAGTACCATGGGGTTCAGCCCTGGGTCCTCTCCCATTTGGTATCTACTTCTCTGAAGTACAGGCTAACACAGAAGGTCTTTGGCTAATGAAGTTCGCAGATGACTGCAAACTAGGAGCCATAATCGAAACTCCTAACGATGTAGACATCCTACAAAAGGGCCTCACTGAGACAGATGCCTGGTGTCAAAGCCATGGCCTCAAGCTCAATGCCAAAAAGTGCATTGTCATCCCCTTTGGTAAAAACTCTGTACCCATGAACTACAACATAGGCGGTAGTATACTTAACACCGAAAGTATGATAAAAGACCTAGGGACACAAGTGGACAGTAGTCTCTACTTTTGATAATCACATCGCCACAGTAGTCAGGAAATCCTTTTACGTGGCACACCTCATCACAAAAGGTTTTTCATCCAGAAAAAAAAGAGGTCATTGTTCTCCTCTACTCATCACTCATTAGACCCATTATAGAGTACAATGCCCCTTTTGGTATGTACCTCACAAGACATCTACAACAACTGGAAAGGCTGCAGAAATACCTCACAAAGAGGATTACCGGCCTCAAACAGATGCCCTATGCAGACCGTCTCAAAATACTCCAGCTTTACTCCGTCGCATATCGCCTACTCAGAGGTGATCTCTGCCTAATATACAAAGGCTATGTCAAACCCAGAGCTGTTGGACATGCTCCACTTAAAGAAATCCCAATCCCTCTGAGCTACATGCTCTAGGGACCTAAACCTTGTCACCAGAATAGACAGAACATGACGGAGGGATAGATTCCAGTCCCAGAGACTTCCCATACTCTGGAATAAACTACCTATCTATATCAAACAAAGCTCCTCATTAGCACTCTTCAAGAAAAATCTCGATGATTGGACGGGAAATAGGAAATTCACCACGGGGATCACCTATGTGGCTCTGCTCGACAGTGGCACACGAAAATAATTTTCTTGGGTGGCAAAAGCCAGGGTACCTTTTTGGCTGGGCTTGTATAGGCCCCAGGGCCGATAGCCTAGTACCTACCCATGAACCTATGATAAGTGTACGTCAAGACAAAGTAAAATGCACTGGGCATTTACCAATAAAGTTAACATCTGAAGGAAAAAGGCAAAGAAAAGAGCTATTTTCTGTTCTTAAAGTAAAGACAGATAAAAAGGGTAGAACTGCCAGCCATCTTTAAAAAAAAAACAATGAAAAGCTTTCCCTGCAAAGGCAGAAGGCCATTTAAATATAAAAATTAACCATCATGTAGCCAAAGTAAAAAAAAAAAAAAAAACATAAAAATGTTTGCAGTACAGTTAACATATGAAGGAAACTAAAAAAAGGTTGCCATTTTAAAACAACATGAATCATTAACATCCTGAGAAGAAATTTCAGATAAGCATAGTCACTGAAAAATCAGCTTGGAAACCTTCAAAAGAAGGATAAAGAGGGCACAGCAGGTGTTAAAACTATGACATTTTCAAATAAAACCAACAGGAACAAATTGTTTGTGTCTTTCGGCTTTTCCCGGTTAGGGGTCGCCACAGCGGAACTCCGGTCCGCTAATGATTGGCAGTACATTTTTACATACTGGCTTGCAGGGCCTAACGCACAACCTTCAACGAAGGAACGCCCATTCATGCATGTCACTGCACAGAAGACGCTCTGAGAATCGAACGGGCAATGTCTAACTGAGGCGACAACGCTACCGCAGCACCACCACCACAGTAAAACCAACTGGAACAAATAAGAGGAAAAAAAAAAGAAAGAAAAGTCTAAAAGCTCAACTGCGGATGTCACATGCTCCTCACCACAACAAACTTGGAGTCATGGATCACTTCAATTTGCTGACCCACAATGCAATCATAATCTCTACAAAGAAAACAAAACAATGAGAAAACAACAGCATACACTTACTAGGAGAAAATAATTAGGTACTGCACATCTTCTAGCTATATTCAGTGGGACCAAAAATATCCACAATCAGAGAAGGCACTCTGTTGCCAGCTCATACAGTATTGAGAGAAAAAGTACGGTTATGTAAGCAAACTTAAAAGAACAGATTATGTTCACATAGACCACTGATGTAGTAGCCTACACTATACTGAACATATTCTGCCAAGGATGGAACATCCAGACAGCTTCCATTTACAGTATTTCCTATGCGCCCATATGTCCTTCAAGTACAAAAGCATGTCAGTACAAAAGTATATGTACCGGTGCCAAAATTCAGAGCTTTCCTGCAGTTGAAGTTACCAGTAAGATGTGCGCTCAGCTGTGTTTTCTCTGGTTCAGCTTTCATCAAGTGAGCATACAAGTATCCCATTGGGGACTTCCTATTATTTTTTTGGTTTCCTTTGGGACATCATGTAAATGGCCCAGCCCCAGTGTCCCATGTCCAAACAGTGTCTACCAGCTTTATTTCCTATCCCCCTGCACTTACTCTGATAACATCAGGGCCAGTTGTGGATCCTAAGGGTGTCCTGGGGGTCTTGGCCATCTTCACTTTCATCTGAGGAGGAGGATTTTATTTTGTTTATATTCCCTAATCACTTCCCTGCCTAGCCTCCCACCTTTGTTGAATGCATTAGAGGGCAACGCCCCTCTTTACCACACATCCCCTATGGGTGCATCATCAATGAATGCCCATCCCTTCCTGATAATCCATCAGTCGCCCAAACTACTAATCGAACCTGGGATATAGCAAGGACTTTATCCCTCAACACCACCAGAGCAGTCATATTCCTTCCTTTTTGTGATTAATGTCCAAGTGAAAGGGAAATGTTCATGTGGTTGACAAATTCTCTACAATGATCACTACATGGCCCATCTTTTTTTGCTTAGGAGTGGAACATGACACTCAGTCCTGTTCTATCTGTAAATCTTTTACTCCCAAAACAGTTAGGAACAGGCATAGTTCCTTACTCTTACTCTTCTACAGATCACTCATAGAGTGCATTGAGGAAAAAGATGTTATGGAGAATACTGGACACTGGAACACACTTTTCTACTCAGACTCCCAGAAAAGGGTTCATAAGCTAAAGCTTGCATCCACTTTTTTTTTTAATCCTTCCTCCAAAGAATCAAAGGATAAAAGTGTTTTGTTTGGCAAAGACTTATTTGAAACATTCTAGTTCCTCAGTCAGGTCTTTTACACAGTCTAAAAAAAAAAAAAAAAAAAGTCTCCTTCCCCTTCTTATTCAGGTGCTGATGTGCAGAAAGTAAGTTTAGATTATGCCTCCCAGGTTTCTACTCCAGATAAATGGGAATCTTTATCAGAAAAAATATTTATCTTCTGGCTCTCCATCGGAGGAATTATCCTTTTCTGACACTACTGGCAGAATGAAGGCATTATTCAAGTGAGAACAAAATGGAATTCAGGAGACCCAGTGGAAATACTAAATGTTATTACAGGTAAACTCTCCACAACCAGTGGCTATTCCTCTAGTTTGAGTTGCCATGGAAGAGCCTTTCATGCAGACTGCAGTTTTCCAGACAGTCAGATTTCCTGAGTGGGGGGCTGGAGAATGACTAACTATACAAAGTCCCTCAGTCCCACAAATTCCTCTTTAGGAATCCTAGGGCAGAACCTTGTGTTATTTCCATCTCAAAATCAACTTCTAAGCATCTCATGGCTTCCAACCCTATGTCTTCAGATATGAAAGAGAAAAAAAAAAAGAATGTGTATACACTTCTGTCACTTTAGCCTTCCAAACAGTTAACTTTCATGCCCATATGAAGTTCTTGTTAGCTTCCTTTTACAACATGAAGAAAATAATCGCTGACCTTCCTACTTCATTGGCTAGGACATCTAAATTCTATTTTCCTCAGTGTCACAAGTTACAAAACACTCCCCTAGATACTCTGATACTGATGATGCCATTTCCAGAGCTGCTGCTTCTGGGACTTGTGTAGAGATTTGTTTGGCTGATTACTGTGTCAACCACAGGATGTTAAAGCAGAAATTTTGAATACACCTCTGGAAAAAGAAGTTGGGTCTTCCTCTGCTGCATTGCTTAAGAAATCTGATGAGACAGGAAAATTAATACACACAGACTGATTTTTCAACAACCTATATCTAAATATTGCAGGACTGTCCCTTCCAGTTCAGAGCTCTTTATAAAAGATCTTTTAACCCAACCCAACAAAAGACAAGTAAGCAAACCTATAAAAGCTGTGAAAGGGCAGATCCAAAAATGAAAGGAGGAGTTGATCTTCAGAGCAGTCCAAAAAAAAGGCAGACTCATCTACTTCCTTCCCCTCTCCACCCTGGCCATCTTCTTTCTCAAAAACCTATCTACTGCTCTAGTTCTTAGGCAACAAGTAATGTCAAACTCCAGAGTTCTTGCAATAATCCAGAAAAAGAAAGTGGTGGTAGTGGGACTCACTTCCCACATTTCAAGGAATCTTGAAAATACTGTCAGCCAAACCTTCCTTTCCTCTTATTCTAGATCAAATCATTCTTCAGGGAGTCACAGAACCAAGCAGGAGGATAATTTTTTTCAAGAATACTTCTGGTACTCAAGAAAGAAGGAACCTGGAGACTTGTTTTAGATCTCTCCTTTTTTAAATATTCACATCAAGATTCCAAACTTCAAAATTCCCTTTCTACAGTCTTTAGAAGGCTTATGGGGAGAAAAATTACAGTAAATTTAAAAGCTGCATGACATCATCCATTTCAGAGAAATTTCTGACTTTTTTTTAGATTGTCTATAATTAGGCATTGGGGCCTGTACACGTGGCCCAAGCGTCGGTTTTTTAGACATAGAAGTAGACTTTGGCCTTAGTTTTGAAGATGGCGTTGGTTTAATATACAAAGCTTTAGGCCTGAAAACACCCTCAGAAGCCAGTGCCTGCTCAGCGGCTCCGGACCCATCCAAGGTACAGACATCTGCGGGTTCAATACTTAAAGTGTCTCATGGCAAAACGGACTCCGAATGGGTCTCAGTAGAGGCCTGCGAATCAAAAGTAGCATGTATCAGGGGCTGGGAAAGCGCCTCACTGAGTACCAGCTAACCGGCGACTGGCTTAAGAGAAGCCTCATCGTCGGTTTTGGACCTCAACGGTCTGTCTTTGTCTTTTTCTTTGCGTTTTTTAGGTATTCCAGTAGTCGGACTGTTAACCGACGACATTTCTGAATAGTTAAATCTTGAGCCACAATATTTAGAAGCAAAAATATATTGAAGCTTAATAGTGCGTTGATCAAATTTAGCACAAAACAGACAGCAAGGCATGTTGTGGTCAGGGCCTAGGCAAGGAATACAGTACAAATGAAAATCCTTATGAGGTAGTTGCTTCCCACAAGTAATACAATTATTGACTTTTACTGACATCGGTAAGGAGTAAGAAAAAGTCTCCCCAAGGGGGTATTTAGCTTTAGGTTGAAGACTTTGGTTCTGAAACAGGAAAATGAAAATTTCAGGAGTCGGCCGGCCAGCACTTGCGAACTGCTTCTGCTTAGAGGCACCATGCAGCAAGAAAGACTGATGAAAATGGTGTCGGCTGCATGTTTTATACCCGACAACCTGACGTCATGGAAGAAGGGACAGCAACCAACGCAGGACCCAAGACTTTGTTAATCAGGCAGAATGAAGGCAACCTGACCCAAATGTAATGACTGCAACAGTGAAACACGAAGAACATCATTTGCTATCCCTCTGGCTGTCAACAGCTGATCCAACAAGCACACCACATAAAATTCGGAAAGACTCCTGGTGGACCTCGTGGACACTCCTGAAGGGGAGTTGGGTCAGTCCAGAAAGGGGCTGTACATCTGACCTAGGAACAGGTCCAATGAAGGGGAGCATCGGGTCCGTGGTGTTTGGGCTAGTAGCACCATAGTCTCTAATTTGGACACAGGTAGTAAAGGAATCAGTGGAGTACAAAAATGACTCGTTGCTGAGGAGGCACTTGTAGTCAGTCAAAGTTACCGGTTCCAAAGGAATTGTATGGGTCGAAACCGCTTTCAGTGCAGTAAAAGGCGAAGCTGGTGCCATAGCTGTTGTCAAAGGTCGGAGCCATAGCTGAAATGAAAGGCAGGGGCGGTGCCGAAGGTGGCACAGATGTCGAAATTCCTGTAATGTCCATGACTTCGGTCAATGTGGCAATTGGAGCAGAGCTCGGAACGGAAGCAGTAGAGGGAGCCGATGAAGCAATCCTATGCTCCAATGAAGATTTGTGGACCTTATGTTTGTGAGACTTGCCCTTATCACCAGCCGGTGAAGAGCGATCCGAATGGGGACATGGAGGGGATGAGACCTCTGATACAGAAAGGGCCCTCTGAGAAAGGAGAAACTAGAAGACCTTTCAGAATCAATTTATTTTTCCTTTCATTCAGCGTCCGCTGAATAAAACTTTGACAAATCTGGCAAGGAGGTTTAACAGAGAGGCGAGAAACCTCCAGACAGTCATCGTACGAGTCGCTGTTAGGGAGTTTACTATTGCAAAAGGTGCAATGTTTAAACCCTGATGTCCCTTTTTTGTCAGACATTTCCATACACACACAAATTCACACACTAATAGTACCTAAAAGTAACAAGGAAGAAGAAAGAAGATACCAACGATGGTATCAAGCGATACCATAAGGGTAAGAAGAGGGCGTACCAACAATGCTGAAAGAAATACCCAATGGGTAGAACTAGTTAGATATAACAATAAGAATAAAAGAGTGAAATTAGGAGTAAAGTTCAAAAATACGCAATTAATAATAAAATATAACACTTAGCTTGAGAGCTCGGTAAAACACTGCTATATGGCTACACGGCAAACGAGATATGGGGTAACAGGGAGAAGGGCACTGTGGGTAGCAGCTTAGCTCGAGAGTTTTTGGTGCATGTAAGCCTGGTATTAGGCTGACATAGTTCTGAGGGCTCGGAATCAAACCCATCAGTGATGAATGGGAAGAAGATTAACAACTTCAGATCACTCCTTTACACCCCTTAGTGGATACTTCTGAAAAGCTTGTATTGGCAGATATTTACAAAATACATATTAATGAGAAGAAGGTACCTTGGAACTTAACCAGGGAAGAGTTCAATTTGTTAATGGATCTAAGAAGAGAAGTCTGTACGCATCATGACCCCAGATAAAGGTGGAGGTGTGGTACTACTTAAATCCACTGATTATTCAAATAAGATGCAAGAACTATTATTTGATGATACTACTTGTGGTGTCCAAAAATCAGATTAATATCTCTTATTCTAGAATAGATTCATATTTGGAAGAATATTCATTCAATAAAAGAATAGATTCCGATTTATATAAATTTTTATACAGAAAAGATAATGTTATTCCGGTACTTTTTGGACTACCTAATATACATAAAAATCTGACAAAACCATCCTTCAGGCCAATTGGGGCAGCAAGAGGATCCAAGATACAACCCTTGGCAGTATTTATTGATACTTGCGTACATGTTATAGAAAAATCCCAACATTTAGTAAAGGACTAATGGGATTTTTTGGGTTTATTAAAAAAGGAAATGTGGGCCAGGGAATTGATTTTTTTTTTAACCATAGCTGTGAAAGATCTTTTTACTGTAATTCCCAAAGAGGATGGCCTTATATTATTTGAAGAAACTCTGTTTAATTTTTTTAATTTGAAACATGAACAGGTGACTCATTTGTGAACGTGCCCCAGTCTATGCAAATCTAGTACTCCTGGGATGGGAAAACACCTTTGTTATGAACTGCCCCTATTGCAACAAAGTGAAAGTGTATTTGCATTTCTTGGATGATATTTTTATCTTGTAGCAAGGAACTAGTGCTGAGATAGAAGAATTTGTACAATACTTAAATAATACCACAGATTTCCTTAAATTTACTTTTAAGTATGATAAGGAAGGAATTATTTGGATACCTTTATATCACATATGACAGTAACCACCCACTTAAGAAAAAAAAAGAGCATAATTAAGGGACAAGCAATAAGAGTAGCTCGTATGACATCATATTTTGAAGATGTCGGAGCTGAACTTGATAACATTTCTGTAATGTTCCAAGAAAGGGGGTACTCTAAGATTTTTGTTGAGAAGATTACTGGTGAGGTACATGGAAAGTGGGGTACTCAGTATAAGCCCCTTTTAGGAGTGGGTATGGACAAAGGTGGAAATCTGGGTGTGTCACATGAAATACAAAATGGTCATGATGGAGCATGTGTACTACAACTTATCCATCTTACTAGTAAAATAAAGAAGGCCTTGATAAGTAACTGGAATGTTTTTAAAACAAATAATGAAGTTATGGAGAAGGTTGGTGGGCGGCCTAGATTTGTTAACAAAACTGGGGCAAATTTTAAGAAGCTTTTTGAATGTAAGCTTGAGGTAAGAAAGCAAACAGATTACAGAACCAGAGCATATGGTAGTTGCAGTCAATGTTCGTATATAATTAAGGTGAATTCCATAATATTAAACAATTGCTTAAAGAGTGAAACAAATTAAAAAAAAAAAGGAAATTGTAGCACAAGTAGGGTGGTTTATTTAGCAGTATGTAAGACGTGTTCACATTTTTATGTAGGTAAAGCCAACCATTCATTAAAGTGTAAAATATATGAATACTGGAACGGTATAAAAAATAAACAAAGTAACGCTCTGTATAAACATTCTATCACTTGCACTACTTTCACTAAATTCATGCTGGGTATACTAGATACTATTAAATTAGATCAAAGGGGAGGTGATTGGAAAAATAATTTGAGAAAGAAGGAAACTGAATGGCAGCTAAGATTGGCTGCAATATCCCCCCCTGGATTAAATGATGACATATCTGTTTCCTCTATTTTAAATGAAAGAACTAATATTTTATGATTAAAATCCAATAACCTATCAATAGAATAGGGTTTAATAAGGGATTTTTTTTATTTTTCAACACTATTTTTCAACATTTTTTAACATTTAAAGATAGTGGTATTTATACATATTTTTTAAAAGTTCCTGTATGCTTTTGTAACATAATTTTGGTTGGTTAACAGTTTGTGATGTAATTTAAGAGGGCTATTTAAATTAGGTAGGTAATGTACTGTCTTGTATTCTGATGAAGTCTCCTAAAATGAGATGAAAGCACTAAATACTGTTTTTATATTTACTGGCTTTATTAAAGTTTTTCATGTGTTGGATCTGGATCATCTTTTTTGTATCTTTTGGTTGTTTTTGGTGCTTTTGGTTCAGTCGTAGGATGGATAGAAGTCATTTGGGCAGGTGCCAAGATGAGCTCACTTAAGGATGACTTAGATTTGAGATGCTGCATCAGTGTATGGCTCTCTCAGCACCTTATAAGGGTGAAGCATAAGTGGGACAGGTGTCCTCCCTGCCTAGTGGTGGAACGTCAGGTGTCAAAGTGTCATCTTCAACCAAATAGGACTTACCTTTCTTGCAGTCCTAAAGTGGCTGCACTGTGTAAATATCAGGGCTATCCAAAATAAACTGGGACTTGTTTCCATCTTGCTTCCTAACACTGCTATGGAACTTATCAAGGAGAATGGGTTACATAAAAATCCAGAACCAGACCTAGCATTTTCTATTCCTCCATTTTCTTCCCATCTATATTGGTGTTATTACTGGTAGATGCTGGAAATTTCTATACCTTCAAGTAGGTCCTCAGAGCAGGAGTGAAATGCAGACTTGTCATGCTGCGTTATTCACTTAAGAGGTTTTCTGGAAGAGTCCTAAGACTCTGCCATCTACCTCTTACATACAGTAACTCCAGTTTGACAAATGTCTAAGATGTTAGACAGATATGGCAGGAGAGGATGGGACTGCCAATCAGGGGGTATTGTATGAAGGAGGACACACACTGCTGTTGAAGGATGGGTGATGCATATATGTCTAATGGGGGGGGGGGCAGAGAAAGCTTTTGGTTCACCAAGCGACCTCTTGATGTTAAGCATTTGCAGCAAGCATACAGGAGTATATGCTTGCAAGCAAAATGCTTTGTGGGCCCCCAGTGTGATAGAAGTAGCACATTTCCTCACCCAGGGGCAGAGTAAGGTCATACATACAAATGGCCTCATAACCAGGATGCCAACAAAAAAAATACAGTACCCTCATGTCGACCTGAATGATGGCCATCTTCAGATAATTTTTGCCCCAACAATGAGGAAAGCATTTTTAGTGGCACAGGGAATGGATACACACATCCAGCTGGAGGGAGGTTTTCATGGCCAGCAGGCACAGGAGCAAAAAGAATGCAAAAAAATTAATCAACTGTGAGGGCGAATGTACAGATGATGGATTCCGTGTACCTTTTGTGTTTTCTTAATTATTTATTTACATACATTTGTTTATCGAGAAATTCCAACCGGACACCAGTCCTTTTTCAGTAGAGGCCCGGGGAGAAAAGCTCCACAGAACAATAAATGAGCAACAGAGTACATGAAGAACAACTGAATATACATACAATATCAAATAATACACACTGCAGCAAACATTAGCTATGCATACAATATGAGACATAGTAATGAACAGATATACCAATATCTAGCTAAAGGCTAGGAGTAAAGGTAGGATGTATATACAAATAGTACTAAGCTCAAACAGATGGACTGCGGTGGTGGTGGTGCTGCAGTAGCGTTGTCGCCTCATAGCAAGACGTTGTCACGTTCGATTCTCAGCTACAGCGCCTTCTGTGTGGAGGCATACGTGAATGGGGCGTGCCTTTGTTGAAGGTTGTGCGTCAGGGCTGGTAACTCGGTACGTAAAAATCCACTACCAATCATTAGCAGACCAGAGTTCCGCTGTGGCGACCCCTAACAGGGAAAAGCCAAAAGACACAAACTAAGCTCAAACAGATACTGTTCTAAACTCATATACCTAAATCTTATACACAAATACTGCACTAAACTCAAGCAGATATAAAGCAGAAGCTCCACAGGAAGGTGGAACAAGCTAGAAGGGCTAATGGGATGAAAGGGGTAGAAGGAGTAAGAGAGTTTTACTTATTTACTAATTAAATTAGTATTTGTTTTCCCGAGGTACAGCACTGTTCTCCATGGAACTTTTTCAAAATCAGTTCAGGAGTGGTGTCTGATTAAGTGACTTCCCAGAGTCACACAGTTAAGCAATGGAAGCTGTGGGAATCACACCTTGCACCACTGGACCACAGAAAACAGCTCATTAACAGCTCCTTAATACTGTAAGCCAACTGCCTGCAATAAGACTAGAGAACTTGCACTAAAACTTCAACCTTGTAGAAGTTTACAACCTCGCTCAAGTAACTATCATTGCTTCTCAAATGTGGACATCTGCTAGACCTAGTTTTCCAGCTTGGTACAGAAGCCTGAGACTTGGCGGCAAAATCCACTATCTACACCATCCACCTACTGGTTCACTCTAAGTTTGTTCTCTTGCCTATTCTTCTACCTGACAGTGGGCTGTTCGAATGTCAATCTGTAAACAACTGACAGTGTTGCTATTTGCTATACATTATACCTGCTCCTGAAGGTGAGCAGTGCAAGCTATCTTGAATCATTTAAACCTACTTCCTACTCCAGCAGTACCATGAATTCTGCTGCTTATGCTCATGTTCTTCCCAAGCTTACTGTCTGGCACAAGGCTCAGTTTGACTCTGCACTGTACATGGCACAAAGAATGCAAAACAGGTTGGAAACAGATAGAGGAACCAATACCCTCCAGAGGACAAACCATGTACAAAAAGTGTAATATGCTGCTCAACAGACTGAGACTGCATGCATAAAGGCACTTTTCAGTGAGATTTCTACCTCAATTACTTCAGGTGATGGAGAGCCTATGCAGTCAAGGCCAGCTTACAGAGTTTTCTCTTCTGATCAATATGAGAAAGTCATACACTTCTTTGCAGACAAGACAGTCAAGTCAGTAAACTATTCCCTCAACATGTGAACGTGGAGCATAGCGCATGTCAAAGACTAGCCCTCTGCCTGTTATATGAAATTCAATTAAGTTGACTACGATGATGTCAAGAATGCCACTTTGTTTTTGTCCTCAAAGTACTGTGGGTTGGATCCTTGTAAATAGGACAAAGATGTTGGGTGACATAGGGGAGAAAATGGCTCCTGAGGGTGCTCATAGACAAGTGTTTCCTATGGTCCGCAGCACAGGCTGTTCACAGTGCCCTACAGGGGGAAGAGTTGTACAAGCCAACCGCTTTGGGCATCTACTGTGGTGTGCAGTATCCACAAGATAGGAGGAAAACAGATCCCAGACTGTACGCCGTGGCAGGACTAGCTACTCACCGGTGTAAAATATAGTTTTAGGTGATTCAGTCATGTTGACTAATGTCGCCAAATGTGCACGACTGTTGTTAAGTGGGTTGAGGACCTGGCCTACTCCAACCTATGCCAGGGACCCATGCTAATGGCAGGAAGGGTATACATGCCCCTATTGGCCAGTGTGTGCCTGCAATAAATCCCAGCAACCCTGGGTCAATAAGCGAATGGCTGGCAGATGTCCAGTTGCCCAGCCAGAGTTAACTGGGATAGCTCTGTTGAGTGAAAGCTGGATATAAAACCAATCAACCTGTCAAACAGAACTAAAAATTGCTACGCTCAGTGTAAGTTCACTGACAGGATGCAGCTTGGAAGTGGATGACATGATGGTAAGGAGGAGCCTGGACATCGTATATTTCCAAGAGACAAGTTGGAAGAGCAGTGCAGCAAAGCCACTTGGCTTGGGCTCAACATTCTACTATTCAGGAGGAAGACAGGCTAGAAATGGTGTGGGAATTGTGGTGACAGACAGGCTTCAGAAGGCAGTGAGGGAGATCATCAGAATTAGTAACAGACTCATGGCAATCAGACTCAAGTGTAATGATAGGGCAGTATTCATAATCTCAGCCTATGACCCACAGAAGGGTTGTGACAGTGAGAAAGAGAGTGCATTCATACAGCATATAGGTTCATAGGTTCATACTAGGCTATCTGCCCTAGGGCATTTATAAGCCTAGCCAGAGTGTGTTTGGCTTTCGCCACCCATTTTAAATTAATTTTGCTATGCCCTTTTTCGAGGTTAGTATACTGTGCCTCTGTCTAACAGTGACACAGAAGTGATACCCGGGGTAAACCTATGATCTCACATCCACTCATCAAGATTCCTCTTGAAGAGAGTCAATGAGGGACTCTGCCTAACCTGGACTGGGATTTTATTCCAGAGTGAAGGGAGCCTCTGGGTTATGAATCTGTCCCTCCAGCATGTCCTATTTATTTCAGTGCTGAGGTTCAAGTCTCTCAAGCGCGTAGCTCGATGGGATTTGGATTTTCTGAGGTGCAGCATGTCCACTAATTCCGGGTTGGATATGGCTTTATACGTCAGGCACAGATCGCCTCTGAGCAGGCGGTATGCCACTGAGTAGAGCTGGAGTTTCTTTAACCGGGCAGCATATGGCATCTGTTTGAGCCCTTTGATCCTCTTGGTGAGGTACTTTTGGGGTCTTTCCAGTTGCTGCAGGTGTCTGGTAAGGTACAGCCCAAAAGGGGCATTGTACTCAATTATGGGCCTGATGAGGGATGAGTAAAGAGGCACGATGACCTCCCCTGATCTAGATGTGAATCCCTTCATGATTAGGTGTGCTATATAACTAGATGTGAATCCCTTCATGATTAGGTGGGCTATATAAAATGTTTTTGTAACCACTTTGGCCACGTGGTTGTCAAATGAGAGATTGCTATTAACTTGGGTCCCCAGGTCCCTAATTACTTATTCTGTACTTAACGGATTACAACCTATGTGGTAATTTGTGTGCACTTTGTTTTTGCCAAAGGGGATGACTATACACTTTTTGGCATTTAGCTTGAGGCCATGGCTCTGGCACCAGTTGTCAGTTGTCTGTTTCTATGAGGCCCTTTTGGAGGATGCTTCTGTCGGTGGAGTGTCGATTATGGCGCCCAGTTTGCAGCCATCTGCGAACTTGGTCAGCCACAGTCCTTCCGTGTTGGCCTGTACCTCCGAGAAATATATACCGAACAAGAGAGGTCCCAGGACTGAGCCTTGTGGGACGCCACTTGTAACTGGTTTGGAGTCTGACATGGCTCTAGCAATTCTAACCATGTGGGTTCTGTCCTTGAGCCAGTTTGCAACCCATCTAGTGATATAGGGGTTTATATTTAAGCTGGTGAGCTTATCTATAATGCCCGAGTGGGGTATTGTATCGAAGGCTTTTGCGAGGTCCAAGTAGGCTGTGTGGACCACCTTCCCCTCGTCAATGGTCTTGGTGACTGTTTCAAAGAAATCAACCAGGTTTAAGAGGCAGAATCTGCCCTTAAAGCTGAACTGGGTAGGATCCAGTGTTTGTAGGTCTCCAATATCTTTATTTATGAGGTCCATGATGATCCTTTCCATAGCTTTGCAGACCAAGCTAGTCAGGCTTATGGGGCGATAGCTTCCAGGATCCGTTGAGGCACCACATTTGTGGAGAGGGACCACTGTTGCTGTACGCCACTCTTTGGGTACATATCCTGTAGTAAAGGCTGAGATTGAACAGTAGTTTTATGTTTGGGTTTAGCTCTTCTTGGAGTTCATGTAGGACGCAGCTCGGGACACCGTCTGGTCCCATTGATGCTGTGTTTTTTGCTTTGGAGAGGGCAGCTCTTACCCGAGCAGCTGAGATGTCAGGGGGGCAGCACTCTGCTGGGATAGATATTTGCCCTTTTGGTGGGGGAGTTTGCGCTGAACCTGTCAGCTAGAATGTTGGCAATGTCTGTGGGTTCGGTGTATTTTTTGTCATTTTGGACTAATTCTGAGCATATCTGGGAATTCCCACCCAGGTTCCTAACATAACTAAAGAAAGCCTTGTGATTATCCTTAGTGTCCTGTGCAATGTTTCTCTCTAAGCTGGCCTTAGACGATTTTATGAGTGCCCGTAGTTTTTTGCTAATACCGATCAGAGATGCCTTCCCTTTTTGGGATTTTGCTCTATCATGTAGTAGCTTCCTCCTTCTATTGTATAGTTTGTTTATGGCTGGGGTCCACCAGACAGGACGCCTGCCTTTGGAGGATTGGGTCTTGGTTTTATTTGGGATTGCATGATCCATGCATTCCTGAAGGTGTTCATAGAATGCGTTTATAAAGGATTCTGCGGTCTGGGCCGTATTTTCCACAGGCCTGGGGGCTTTGAAGGATTCCACCTCGGTTTTGAGGAGTGTGAAATTTGCTTTAGAGAAGTTTTTCACTGTGGTTTTCAGGGCAGGGGGTGGAGTCGGGATGTGAATATCCAGTGAGATTAGTTTATAGTCTGATCTTACCAGTGAGGGATACACTTCTGGTCTGGAGCATAGAGTCCCCATGTTGGTGATGATCAGGTCCAGTATGTTTTCCCCCTCTTGTGGGAGTGGTAACAAGTTGTTCCATAGCATCTGAGTTTATAAATTCTAGGAACCTTTGGGCTAGGGTGTTGGAGCTAGAGTAATGCTCCCAGTCTATGTTTGGGTAGTTGAAGTCGCCCAATATAATGGGGTTTGGAGAGACCTTCATATTTTCCAGTGTTCTCAGGAAGGCCGAGTGGGGTTCCTGGGTTTGGGAGGGTGGTCTGTAGCAGGCTATAAATTGGAAGGCAGTTTTACCCACTGTTAGTTGCACATGGATAGTTTCTGATGTTTCGTGCTTTGCCACAAACCTGGAGGTGTGGGTATCTTTGACGAATATTGATACTCCCCCTCCTTTTGTAGTTCGGTCCAAGTTTTGGGGCCAAAAAGCATGGTATGAGGTATAACCTGGTAGTGCTGGGGTGCTCTCGGGAGCCTTGAACCAGGTTTCTGTTACTGCACAGATATCGATGTTCTCCATGCTAAGGAGAGTTTCGAGTGTGTGCATCTTGAGGTTTAGACTTCTGGCGTTGAGTAGCATTACTCTTAGTTTCTTATCCCTTGTGATACCTATGGAGGTGGGTTTGTCTTTTGAGCCTTGCCTAAAAAGGCACTATGGGGTAGCAAGAGCCTTTGCCAATATCCGAAAGCCCAGGGGTGACAGGTTCAAGCCATCCCTAGCGAAGCATCGTGGCTTGTCGAGCATGTCATTCCAGGCTGACAGGCATTGGATCCCCTTTGAATGACACCAATACTTAAGCCAATTGTTGAAATTGATCATCTTGTCTTCATATTGTGGCATCATTCTTGGTGAGGGTAAGATGCTACTCAAGGTCAGGGTCATACCGGCCTGGGCTACATGCTCAGAGAGCTCCTCTATGTCTCTTTTCATGTAGTCCAGGGAGGTATGTCTCAGGTCATTCACACCAGCATGGACAATGACGGAGTCATATTTGTACTTGCCTTGGAGTGACCTGAGTGCTTGTGTTATGTGGCGGATCCTAGTGCCCGACAGGCAGCTCTCCGTGACCTTCTCCTTGTTCAGCCTGGTGAGCGGGACGTCAGTCTGCCTGACGATAGAGTCACCTATTACAAGTGTATCAGGTGTGTTGTTTAGCCTTAAGGGCTGTGACTGTTCGGCACACTGGCTTTGTGAGCTATGTGTTACACGTGTTTTGTTTTGGGGTACCGGTTGCTTGGGTGTCTGCTTTGGAGGTCTCTGCTGCTTAGGCAGATTTTTATTTAGAGCCTCCAAGTATGTTTTTGTGTGTTTATGTGTTTGGTTTGCTGTCGTGGGAAGTCTATGTGAGACTGGAACTGTAGTGAGTGTGGTTTCCTTCTCCTCCTGACTGGTTTCGCCAGTACTGAGTTGAGACAGCTTAGCCTCCAGTATGGCTATATGGTTGCATCTCTCACATGTGTTGGAATTTGTTGGGAGGAGGAGAGGGTTGTCTGTGTACATGAGGCAGTTGTAACATTGCCTCAAGATTCCCAGATTCACCAGCTGGACCGGAGAGGAGATTGACAGCTGACCTTTGGACATGCTAGAATACTATTGGGAATTCCTTTATAACTGAAAAAAAAGGGTCAATGGGGAACAAGGTACTCAAGGGGAGTTTGTGAGGGTGTAGTGCTTTTAATATTTTAGTGCTGACTTATATAATTGCTTTAGTGAGCAAGTGCCAGGTAACATAAATGCAACGTGTTACAGGTAACTTAAACGCAAAAACGACAAACAGTAACTTTCTTTCAAGTGAAACAAGGAAATAAGTACAGTAAGCAATGCAGATATCACTAAGGATCCACAGAAGCGCTGAAAAGCCGCGTTTTAGGTAGAATTAACATTTCAGGGAAATAACAAGCAAACAAACAACAAGCATACAAATAAAGCTAGATTCAGCAGGCCTGGATCTAGTCTATGCTACAGCAAACAAGGTGTACCAATTTTAATAAGAAACAGTTCAAATATGCAGGCACTATAAGCCTTTAACCAGAAATTCCCAGCTCAGAAGGGCAGAGTCCAGCCTCTCCTCCCACAAGAATGCAGACCATGAACCTTCTCAATGTAAAATAACTGGCCTGAAGCCCAAGTGCTTAAACCAGAACTAATATTACATAAAGCACGACAACATGAATTGGTGTTGCTGATGGGTGACTTGAATGCATGTATCAGGACAGACAGAACAGGATACAAGGACTGCCTGGGTCCACATGGGTGGGGCAACCAGAATAAAAAAGGAGAGTCCATTCTAGACTTCTGTTTGGCAAATGGCTTGATAGTAACCAATACATGGTTCAGAAAGAGAGAGAATCAAAATATCACATACAAGACTGGTCAACATGTAACTTCGGTAGACCTTCCTCATAGTAAGGAAAAGGCACTGGCACATAATCAATGATTGCAAAGTCATCTCCAGTGAAACAGTCGTCCCACAGCATAAACTACTGGCTGACACAATCAGCTGCATGCAATGATCAGGGAAGGCTCTAAAGTCAGAGACCAGGCTGAAAAGCTGGATGTTGACTGGAGAGAAAGTACAACAGTTCAAGGAATTACTCAGGGCTCTAGCACCCCAAGAAGAGGAGGAAATAGGTGGAGGTGAAGAAGAATGGCAGAGTCTCAAAACAGCATGCATGAGGACTACAGAACAGATATGTAGCTGAGCCAGGTATGGAAATAAGGTACATAAAGAAAGCTGGGGGTAGAATGCAGAAGTCCAGGAAGTCATCAAAAGAAAGGAGGAGTGCAGGAAAAAGTAGCAGATAGAAAAGACGGACCAGGCTAGGAGGGAGTACTGGCTGGCTAACAAAGAAGCTAAGAAGGCAATTGCCAAAGCAAAGAACAGGGCATCGGAGGCACTCTATCATCTTCTGGATAGTGACTCAGTAAGTGGCACAAAGAAACTATATCAGGTTGCAAGACAAAGACTAGGCTTATAAATGCCCTAGGCCAGATAGCCTAGTATCAACCTATGAACCTAAAGACAGGAAGATAAAGAAGATAGTCAGATTCCTTTCATTAAGGATGCCAGGAATAACCTGTTCACTTGTCCACAGGACGTCAAAGGCAGATGGAAAGAGTACTTCCAGTAGTTCTGAATGAAGAAAACCCCACAAAAAGTAGTACTACCAAAGACACGGCCTACGACAAGAGAAGAGGAGGAGCCTACCCTAGAAGAATTAAGAATACCGTTAATGAAACTGAAGTCAGGGAAAGCAGCAGGCTCAGATGAGGTCACACCAGATATGATAAAGATGCTGGATAAGACAGGGGAGAAATGGCTCCTGAGGGTACTCACAGTAGTGTGGAGATAAAGGCATATCCCAGATGACTGGAGAATAAGCATATTAGTGCCAGTGTACAAGAAGGGTGACTGATAAACAGACACGCAGAATAGTAGAAAGTTAGATGAGAGATTTGCAGCTCATTGCTTGCAGCGAGACAGATAGTTGAGAAGAAAGAAGCTAGAGGTGAGGAGAAAGTCCAACTGGGCATTCCTAGACTTGGAGAAACCATATGACAAGGTCCCAAGAAAGCCGATTTGGGCAGCCCTGTGGTGGTTCGAAGTCCCAGAAACACTGGTAGAATTAGTGCAAGCCATGTAAAATGACCCAATGAATCAAGTACGAACAGTGTTATCTCTCAGAGAGGGGTTCCCAGTGGAAGTGGGTGTACATCAGGGTTCAGCACTGAAGCCACTGTTGTTCATACTGGTGATGAACTACAATAGCAAATAGGTAAGAGGGGACAGATCAACAAAACTGCTGTATGCAGATGATGTGGCATTACAGGCAAACTCCGAGCAGAAACTTCAGCTTTTTATTCCATTCCCCTATTATTTGCTGATGGCACATGGGATGAAAAGAGTACAGATAAGACAGTGGTAATGGCAACAAATGGGGAAATCAGAAGCAGCTGGAGGATAGAAATAGAAGTTAAGAGAGTGGAACAGGTTAACGGCTTCAAGAATCTGGGAGGGCTAGTTGTGGAAAAGGGAAGTCTGAATGAAGAGATCAAAACTACAATGACAGGGGCTGCAGCCAAGTGGCATAGAGTGTCAGGTATAGTTCATGATAGAATACTGCCAAAGAAGCTGAAAAGTAAGGTATACAAAACAGTGGTGCGATCAGTACTACTGTAAAGTACAGAAACCTAGGCAGTAAAGGCAGAGCGAGTGAGGAAGCTAGAGGTAAGGGCAATCAGGTGCTCGAGACAGATGGCAGGATGCACACTGTGGGACAGACAAAGAAATGAAGACATAACAGCAGAAGCCAAAGTAGCTCCAGTTGCAGGAAAGATCAAAGATAATAGATTACAGTAGTTCGGACACATGTGCAGAAAAGCAGAAGACAATCTGGTGAAGAAGATTTGAGGCAGATAAGAAGAAGGCAAGAGGAAACAAGGGCGTCCAGCAAAGAGGTGGATGGTTTGTGTGAGAGAAGATCTGTGACAGTCAAGTATAAGTACGGCACTAAATTGAGGGAGGTGGGGACAGTTAAAACAACACCCTGATCCCACCCCCACCAACCAACAAAAAAAATCTACATCCAACTGACCTCTCATACTCATCTTACACACACTACTGAGCACTTCACTTATGTCACAAACTCAAACTCTCTGCCCCCACTCTATATCTACCATTTATTTACTATTTGCTTCATTATCAATTCACTGGTCTATCCTTAACACCACTAAGCCCTCTATTCACCACAATCACACCCCTCAATTCTTTCCAATCTCTTTGCTTCATCTAAAAACTATAACTACTTCTATTTCACCATCCCCTCAAGCAAACCTATATTAAACCCATGGCTTATATGACACAGACATTCACCATCTGCTGGCAATAACCACCATCCCGTTTCCAAACCTTTTCTCAGCATACCTATATGTCTTGTGACTACTTACTTCATCTATGCCACCTGTCTACCAACTCCTTCTCTACTCACCAAAACCTATTATCTAACCTTCCGCGTTTCCTTCTTTATTTTTACTCAGACTACAATGCTACACAGACCTCTAATCATTCCAATTTCACAGATACTTCTATTCCTAGCCCATGTCACTACCCCCCCACACACATTACAAAATCCTTCACTTCTACCACCTATTAACCACCTAGAAAATATTTTTGTCAAATCCTAACCACTAACTCATTACAATAAACGCTGTCCCTCTACCCTACCTTCTGTAAACTCCTCTCTAAAATCAACCTCATAAAAAAGAAGCTAACAATAAAAACACATTGAATATAAAGTGGCTATTCCTCTATCAGCATCATACTTTTGAACCTAAAACTATGCGGAAATATCCAACCCAGTCCTGGCACACCATACCGTCAACACCCCTCTTCAAGCATCCCATCCACAAACTCAGTCATCAAAATTGTCCTCCCTTTTCTCACCCACTCAAATGCCATCGAACCCCCCCCCCCATATTATCCACTTAAAACATCAGAAGCATTCATAACAAAATACTTGAATGACACGCTTGACTCTCAATACTCAGACATTGTCGCACTGACAAGATAGCAGGTTAAAACCAGAGGTTAAAGATAATGAAATCCTACCCCCCCCACCACTCTACAATATAACAAGTTAAGATAAAAAACATAAAAAAGGCAGGGGAGCTGCAATCATTTACAAGAAACCCTGCGGCTACAGTGTTATCTACAAAATCATCAGCAATTTAATAAAAGCAGAAATCCTCAGTTCCCTCTTCCAACTTAACCATAACAAAATCCCTTTGTACAACTGGCATCTATATACCACCTGATGACAATATCAATACTGCAGAAGAGTTCTGATGGGTCTCATCTAACATCACATAAGAAAAAGTAATACTGGATGACAATCTCCTCTGACAACCCTACTAATGCTATAAATCTATTTGGATTTACATGATTAACCACCACCAAAAAAACTAACAAACGAACTGGATTCGCACCTATTTTCTCAACAAAATCTCTTCCTGTGGTACCTCACCGGACTCCCCAACTGACTACCTCCCCAGTTACACCATTAGATAAACTAACACTCAAAACAGCACCACCTCAACAATTTTGTAGCCTTGTAATCTCAATGCAGATGCTCTCATTTCCAGCTTAAAAATGCAATTGGTCCACCTTAAAATTTCTCCCACTTGACGCAGTCTCTGAATTTAATCAAATTTTTCTTAACACCTAAAATGAACTTATCCCACTCAGAACTAATCCTGCTTCCTGGTTATCCAGAGGTACTAAACATCTCATGGAAAAAAAGGGATAAAGCCTGGAAAGATTGGATCTTGGACAAAACCATGTCAAATCAACAAAAATAAAACCACCACAGAAGCAAGTGAAATACCAGATTATGCCAGAAAAAAAGCTTACTTTTAATACCAATTCCAATAACTATAATAATCCTAAATCTTTTTTGGCTATACATTAAAATATCTGAACCGTGGTTATTCCTCTCAACCAACACACACTCAAGCCACTCTCAATGACTCTGAAAACACTGCAAATCTTTTCATCTCCCACTTCGTACAATGTCGATTCCCTACTAAATAAAGCACCACCACCACTGCCCCCACACCCTTCCAAACCTATCTTCCACACTTTTTCTCAATACAACCAGTCCCAGCCACCACTATAAAGAGACACTTTCGTAAGTTAAAACCTACCACTCTAGCTCCTGAGTTTGCCTTCCGAATACATTAAAATCAGCTGCAGAAGCCTTAGCCTACCCTGTATCCACCCTTATAAATTATTCAAATATTTATGTTCTTCTCTGGAAAAAACTTGCTACATTCTTCCACTCCACAAAGGTGGCAAACCTACATAACTCAGTAACCATTGTCCTATTTCTATTCTAACACCTCATCTAAAGTCATATAGAAATGTGTATAGTCCCAATTAGTCCTCTACTTCTAGCAACATTCTCTTCTTTTTCCATCAACACCACAGTACCACCACAGTCATTTTCAAGTTCATTAACACTGTTAAAGAGAAATGCAGACAATTATGCATCAGCCCTCTCCCATGACCTCTCTCACCCCATTCTCCTACAAGACTTCTCTAGATGAGGCTTTCATGACTCATCCCTGGCCTTTTTCCATAGCTACCTCTCTCACAGAACTCAAGCTGTCAAATGGCAGAATGCTTACTTATCATTTCTACCCATTTTAGTTGGTGCCCCTCAAGGATCCACCCATGGTTCCATTCTCTTTAACATATAAATAACCTCCATACAGCAAGCAAAACTGCCATCATTCAGTACTCTGATGATTTCACGCTTATCTGGTCTTCTAAAAACTTAAAGATTTACATACAATAACCCATTAATCTTTCTCTTCAATTGAAGCTTGGCTGCACAATACACAGATAATTTTCAATCCAAAATTTAATTCTGTTCACCCCTAAACACTGCAGCAATCAAAAATTTTCTCTCATTATTTCCTCCTCTGACAACTCAAAACAGAACTTGTTTGGCATTCAAAGCTGCTAAGAATACATACAGATTAAAATATGAAATTCTGATCATCACATTCAAAATGCTATATAACAAACCCACCAAAAACTAGGTTCTCTGTACAGAATCAGAAAACATTTCTGACAGACTCCTCCAGGATTCTCACTGCCACATACCTCCTCTTGCCTAAATTCCTGTATACAGCTCATATCATTACCAACCTTCAAGCCATACACAAACTACAACAGTATTATAACAAATAGCAAAGTTTGTTGCTGACCTTTACCACCGATCCTCCCATCACTGTGTTCTCAAAACAGCACTGGCTTGAAAAACCACACTACACTACATTTTCAACTTCTTACCATCAACAACCTCATTCATAAATCCAGTAAATGTCTACCCTCCCAATATAATATTTTGGAGCCCTACATCCCAACGAGATCGCTATATTCCAATAACAAACACTTATTATAACTAAAAAAGCCAGACAAATACTGCTGAAGATTCCCCATACTCCACCTATGTTGCCTGACTATGGAACACCATCCCCTTTCATTAAGACAGAGCCTCTCCACAAGCTCCATTAAAAAAAAAAAAAAAACTGAAAGCCCACTTATCAGACCCCTGGCTCTGTAGATGTTCCTCTCCAGAATACACTCAGAGTCAAAGAAGCACTAAGTTTTCCCACATCCCCCCCACCTTTTCTCTCTCTCTCATCTATCCCTACCCTTTCTTACCTTACTCTTCCCTTCCATACAATCTCTCCAATCACAGCCTTCCCACCAAATCTTCCCTCATTATTACTCTACCTTTAACCTTTACCTCTACAGTTCCTCTCCTCTCTTCCACTGAGCAGCATGTATAAACACAACTATCCTCCACTTTCTCGGTCTTTTCTTTCACCAATGTAAACACAAACTATTTCTCTCCAGTCTTTACTCCCATCCCAGACTCACTAGTCTCTTTCACAAAGAAAATCTCCAGGAAGGGGGATCCAGAAACCAAAACCAAGACCAAAAACATGATATCCCAAATGAATAAATCACCAAGAAGAACCAGAGTCAAACAACATCCGAAGCAGACGACCAATGCACAAATTTAACGTAAAACACTAATAAAAAGTTGAGCAACTAATTAACTGTATCATGCTCCTTCATCCCTTAAAAATCCACAACTTCAACAGAAACAATACAATCCTTTAACAAGTTCATGCAGTCACGATTAAAAAGTCATATGACTTAAAAAAACAATGTCTATTGGCTCTAAATTGTATCTACAGGTAACAGTGCAAGTACAATGAACAGATAAAATAAAATGTTGCCAGACAAAACTACACAGTTTCTAAAAAACAAAAAAATGAAGTTTCAATTGTAACACAAATACATTACATGTGCCCCATCCACATAAAACACAAGAAAAACAGCATCATCATAAACAAAACTTGCAATAAATATTAACTATAACTCTGCAGCTCTCAACTTTAAAATCGGATTAATGGAAACATGCTCTTTTACACCTGGTAAAACTGATGCATTAAGGCAAAGTTGCCAAAATAATGATTTTTGTCTCCCACGCTCCTCCGCTTGGGTCATGTGGGACTACATCTAAAATATCAAATAAAAATTTCTTGTAATTAGGACATAAAGAAATGTGTTTTAGGGTTTTTTTAACCAATGTCATAACGATATTTGTATACACATTTAGCAACCTTTCCGTTTTGCCAATATAAAAAGCGAGGCAAGAATCGCATCTGGCTATACATCCAAGCCTATTGTTAAAATTACCACTTTTCAATGTCACCCTACTGCTATAAATGTTCTTCAAAATGATTTCATCACTAACTAAAATATACTCACACTGGGAACACACTCCACATTTACAGGTCCCTTTACATTCTGTATCAAATGAATATGCGTTCATTTTTTTCACATTCCCAAACATACTTTTCATTACTGGAGAAATCTTGAATATGAAAATGAGTTCTAATCATACTATATTACATAGCCTGTCACTAGCTCTAAAACTTACTCAACTGGCTCTAATATTTTTAACTTTATTGGAACCCATTGCAGTGCCTTAGTTGGATTATACCGGTAATTTAAAACAATGAATAAAAATAATTATAAAATGAAAGATCATTAATATTCCAAAATATGCACACCGACTAGACACCCCAATCACTGTGCCTGTTGCAAATGGAGCATATCCCAATAGAAAGAAGTCCAGCTGCTTAACTATTTTGAGCAGACGGACTTTCCATTAAGATACGCTAGCAAAAAATATGCTAGGAAAAGAAAAAAAAAAGGTATTCAAATATTTCAAGAGCGAAGGAGCAAAATATGAGAAAAATAAATCTGAACAGTTAAAAGGAACAGTACTGTTAATACCAAAGATCGCAATGTTTTTCACCTTACCTCTCAACTGTTCAGATTTTAACAGAATGTCTGGTCATTTTCCTTATATGTTTGACCTGTCCCTCATTGTTAAATTAGTTATATATTTCAAAAGTGCAGGAACATTAAGTTACTAATTAAAAAAAAAAGACAAAGGCAAACCAACACTGCTATGCTGTCCTCTTTGGCAGCTCCCTATCACTGTGCTGATTAAAAATTGTGCATATATATATATATATATATATATATATATATATATATATATATATATATATATATACCATACTCATGTATAATACATCGGTAAATATTGAAGCTAGCAGGAAATCACTAAAATACCATTATACAAAGGGATTATTTAAGAAAGTAAGCAATTTCTTTCTTAAACAATATCACTGTATAATAGCAATAACACACTCCTGGATGTGGGGATCACAGGATTTACCCATAGTTGGAGTTGACCTTGTGATCAACCACAGCAACTGTTGGCAATTCTTGCAATACCTTCACCCAGTCCTGTGTTATTGCTAAAATAGCTTTGAATTTAAATATTAATATTATCGGAGGGGGGGTGTCATTAAAAATGCAAACTGAGGATAAAGTTGAGACAGTTATCCATACTTTAGTATGTTTTGCAATAACACAAGCACACATACATCACAATATTCCACTTACTCCGCGGTATAATGATCTTTAAGTAAGCAGGAATAACTTGGATGTCCTTGCAAGCAAACAATCAACCTAAAAGGAAAACAGAAATTTGATATTGGCTGCTCTTTTTTTTTTAAGTTTGCTGCTTATTTTTGCAATTTCAGGACTCGGTTATGGTTCTCAAAATTACAAGAAGCCATGTTCTTCTGCTGTGCAGGTACTCCATCTGGCTGGAAGGTAACCCACAGGTTTTTTAGCATTACTTAAAAATTGATGCTACTTTTAAGGTTTAGGTAGATACTCGCATTTGTTTCTCACCATATCAAGGTGCCTGTCAGAACAAGCCAGGTAACATCTTGTATGAGGCGAAACTGCTCACCTCACAGTGTGCTAACAAGAATGACCCTCCCCAGCAGCAAGCATCTGTTAAGCATGAAGGTCATGGGGGGATGGAAATCATGCAGTATATGAGGATTTGCCTGCTCCTTACTGCCTAACATTCACTTCTGTGGGGGAAATGAATGGGCTAATAAGGCTTACCAGCCCTGGAATGAAACAGCCAAAGGACTATCACCTAGACTATTACAGCCTGGCTCTTGTCACCACATTGGAACAAATAAGCTGGTGGCTACAGAAAGAAGGAGCCATTACATTGGGCCAATACTCAGGACTCTCAAAAAAATGAATAAAAAGTCAAGCGATGAAGAAAACACTTCTATTTTGAGTTTAAACAGACTTCAAATGCGCAGCCCTCAGAACCACTTTTAGTTCCTTCCATGTACTCAGAAAAAATGCACCACTGTTTCTTCCTACCCTGCACATCCCACAAACATTTCTTTCTTATTACCAGCAGAAAGAAATACAGGGCATAGAGCATCCAGGTGTATGGATATCTTCAAATAAAAAAAAACTTCCCACCTTCATCTTCCACACCAATCATTCTTTACAAAATTCCCTCTCTCTTAAATGTCTACATTACTCCTTCTATAATACAGCCTATGCAGACCTGATTCATGCACTCTAAGCACTTTGTGTTTGTTAGCATTAGCTTTTCCACTTTCCATTTCCGCATCTTCTAAAATAATTTTCTCATGTACTATTCTTCCCTTCCCCTCACCCTTTTTTCTTTCACCTTCCTACCGCAGTTTACTCACACTCGCTTTTACTTTCTTTCCACTTCAGTAATAAAGTAAAATACAGAAACTGTTACCATGCAAACTTTGGAAGCAATCCAGACCATTTTTCTAACCGCACAGGTTGACATATTAGCCACAAGGAATTCATGCCATGATCCCTACCTGCTGCACACAATAATCCCCCCAACTTTGTTTTCATTTGGACTCAATTTTCCTAGAAACTCACCTAAACTATTTACAGACTTTAAGGAATAAATGTACGATGCAACTCAAGTGGTTTTGCAGTTATTTATCAAACAGATTACAAACAGTTAAATGGCTCTCTGCTTGTTCTCATTTTCTCCATTAATACTGGTGTCCCACAAGACTCTGTCATTGCACCTTTACTCTTCAACATATTTATAAACAATCTTCACACATCCTTCCAGCAAGCTACTCTTACACAATATGCAGATGAAGCCACTCATCTTCAGTCAAGTCTTTTCCCAACTTCAAACTATGAACCAGAGTCTTCAACTTGATAGAAAGCTAGCTTATGCATAACCAACTTTTCTTTAAATCCAAATAAAACTAAACTTCTTGTATCTTCCCTAAATCTACCACACCCTCCAAAGAAAATTTCGAAATATACTCACTAAATAACATTGGAAATTAAAGTTGTTCCTTATATCAAACTGTTAGGTGTGAATTAGATTGTTTGTTTCTTTCGTCTTTTCCCGGTTAGGGGTCGCCACAGCGGAACACCGGTCCCCTAATGATTGGCAGTAGATTTTGACGTGCTGGCTTGCCGGGCCTAACGCACAGATTAACTAAAATTGGACCTTCATATTCAAACATCCGTAAAAAACACATCAAAAAACTTTGAATGCTATACAGAGCAAAAAGTCCCTCTCAAATTCCATTATAGGGACTCTTGCCTGTACATGCCTTCTTCTCTCTCTGCTTCATGTCTGCCCCATCCTTACCAATTTACAAATCTCCCCAAGATCTAAACTTGTGACTTGTTATAATAAAGGGGCCAGGTCTGCAGCCAATTTGTCCTATAACACTCATCGCTGTTCTGCTAAATACCCCAGCAAGTTGTGTACACCCAGCTTCTTCTCACTCACACCCTATCCAGCAATTAGCTCTACTCTTAACCACTTCCTCACACATCACCTCCTTCACTACTCTTAACCACTTCCTCACACATCACCTCCTTCACTACTCTTAACCACTTCCTCACACATCACCTCCTTCACTACTCTTAACCACTTCCTCACACATCACCTCCTTCACTACTCTTAACCACTTCCTCACACATCACCTCCTTCACTACTCTTAACCACTTCCTCACACATCACCTCCTTCACTCTTCTAAGAGTTTTTTTAATTTATAAATTCCAAACAAGCTGTAGGATATAGTTTATACCACTATACCTATGGATATCAGACTATTACCTTGTATTCAGTTATTCAAGCTTCCCCTAAAAGAGTTTCTCTCCATATCATGGCTTTGTGCTTGTATCACATCATTCTAAAATTAGTTTTTCTTATCCCCTTTCTTACAGTTTCCTTCTCCAAACTGATATCACTACACCAATTATAATCTTTCCTCTCTCTCCATTTCTCCTTTCTCACTATTATACTGGGATCCTAACTACTCTCTCCCCATCTCGTTACTTTCCACCTCCTACTTTCTTTTACTTTTCATATTTGTGCTATATTTCGGTTACTCAACACCCCTTTCTTATGAACCCTGCTCAATAGCCTCCTTTTTCCTAAATGTTCGATTTCTCTATTTTTTTTTTCTCATCTAACATGATGCTAAGTTTTAATGTTTTTATATAAGTTTATTTTTAGTTTTTCTTTTTATATAAATTACTCAAGTTAAAATTGTATTTTTCTTACATGTTCTACTTATCTAACTATGTATGAAAACTGATCTGGAATTCATGTTTTAGGTTTCATATGTCATATGTACTGTAACTAAGTTTTATGGAGCTTTTCTCCCCAAGCATCCACTGAAAATGGGTTTCATGCCCAGTCGGACTTTCCCGGAATGTGAAATAAATGAATACACGCTGGATACAAATTTATTAGATATAACTTATTAAAATTCCGTATAACAAAATTAAATAAACCATTCTCATTCTTTCAAAACAGAATCCTCAGAGGAGTACTGCGTTATTCCCTAACATTCACACAACAAACCTCCACAAGCTTCCTTTTCTAAAATCTCATTTTTTTCTATCAATCTCTTTCACCTACCAGTATACCTACTGCTTCAGACACTATTTTACATTCTTATTCCACACCATCAGCTGCCTACAGACCTTCTGCATGTCCTACGTATCCAGAGCTATTTACAAATACTGCCTAAAAATACAACTGGAGCCAAATAAAACAAATCTAATTTCAACACAAAACTCACAGCCCACCCAGGAAAGTGTTACATTTATATATAAAGAAAGCAATGCAATACTTACGGCCATCTTTGCTCGATTCCCCAAGAAAAAAAATCACCAGTGGTCAAATAAGGTTCAGATGCAAATCTTCCCCAGGAACCTTATAAAATGCTGTAAATTATTAATTTGTTTAACTAGATAAACCAACTGGTCCAAGAAATCTTTTCAGTCAGATCCCAGGCCAAAGGCACAAGAACAAAAACATAACAGACTACAGTAACAGCACTACAAAATATATGAAACCAACTCAGGGGATAATATATCTTGAGTTGTGAACAGAGGCACCCTTGGCAGACTCCAGCACCTAACTTGAAGACACAGACGTTAGACTGAATCCCCAAACTACTGGTGCAATCGCTGTATTTATTCACAGACTGAACAGTGCACAACACCCCTGCAAGACCTCACAAGGTGGGGCATGTCTTTAAGTTCTTACAAGTCCACAAACAAATGTAGACAGATTAGCAAACTCCCATGAGCCCCTAAACAGCTGCTTAAAGCTCAAGAGAGAATTACATTTTGCATCTTCTGAAATGGATTCTCATTCTTCCTCCTGGGCCAGGGGATTGCAGATTAGTGCTGGAAAGGAGACTCCACCAATGGACAAACTTTCCAGAGAAGACAAGAAGGTTTTCACCCACCAGTAGTGAAGCACCTTTTGGGCCCCTGTCTTAAAAGATGAGGACTGTTGTCAGTTCTTATAGCAAAGATGGATAAATCTGTGACTTTCTTCTCTGGGCAATCCTGATTCAATTAGTGGTCCTGGTGCCAAACACTAACTGGAATGGAGGAGGTGGGAGCTGAGCAGCAAATGCCGTCTCACCCACCTCACTAGGAGGGAAACCATGAAACACTACACCAACCAGGAAAAATGAATAACTGAACCACAAAGCTGAAAATGATGAAACAGATATTTTATTGTATAAAAGACTCAGTAAAAATATATAACAGTAAGCGCTTTCGTAAGGCACACTGACCAAACATTATCAGACAATAAAAATATATCACAATTCAGCATTTATATTACACCCACACCCTTCAATTAATTAATTAAATCTTAAATACTCACACTTAATTAATGACACAAATCTTTGAACATAATACAAAAATATATCAATGTAAATGAAACTGAAAATGAACTAAAAAATAATAATTACAACTAATTAATGCATAAAAAAGTAATATTCAAAAAAATATATATATATAAAATAATAACATCTCATCTGTCTAATACCCTGAGCTTTAATTTACTGCTAATAGAAATAGTATCATTTAACCCAGGGGGAACATAAGTGTTAAAGACCTGCCACCAAATTTCTTTATCTTCTAACCACAACTTCCAAGCTCCACCCTGATCTCTCCGCTCGATCTGCTGTAAAACCACAAATTTGAAGGTATGGTCGGGGAACTTTTTAATATGCCTATAACAGGGCATTTTTTTCTTCACACCGACAAACATCATATAAATGTTCGTAAATACGTTGACTCAACTTTGCGTTGAGTTTTCCCGACATGAAAGCCGTAACATTGCGAACACAAGGCAACATACACCACCCCTTGTGTGTGACAGTTGAACTTGCCCTTAATAGAAATAACAGTTACATATCTTAACCCTAGATGTTAGTAAAATATATTTGCACTGACTACACATACCACAAGATGTAATTTTACCCTGTAAATTACAGCCCTTGACTTGTTCCAATATATTTTTTATGTTCCTACCCCTCCTGAACACAAAATCTGGGTACTCCCCAAAAAAGGATCCCAAGACGGAATTGCTTTTTAAAATAACCCAATTCTTGTTGACTATGTCCTGCATAGTATGACTGTCACTGGAGAAGGTAGTCACAAATGGACAAGACATATCAACCCCCTCTCGGACCCCCTAGGCATATCCACAGTTGGTAAATCAGAGGTTCCATCATGATCATCCGAATTAATCACATCAATATCAGTAAATGGCCCTACAATGCTCAACACATTTTCCCCTAAATTATTCAAAATAGGCTTAAAATGACCACTCACACGTTTTCCAACTACTTCCCTTCTAATGTTGTTAATAAGGTACTTGGGATAGACTCTATCCTTGAACATTTAACACAAAGTCACATTCATCAATGATATCACTATAATTTGACACCATCCGGGCTGCTCTAACCAACTGCCTTTTGATGATACCCCGTTTGACGTGCATAGGATGATTACTGTTAAAATGTAAAATTCTATTTGAATATGTCAGCTTTCTGAAAATTTTAGATTTCAAACCATCCTCAGATTTGGTCAATAAAACATCCAAATAAGAAATCCCAGCTACTTCAAAATTATGTGTAAATTTCAAAAATGTGGTGCTCTCATTGATTGTTTGCGTCTTTCGTCTTTTCCCGGTTAAGGGTCGCCACAGCGGAACTCCGGTCCACTAATGATTTGGTAGTTAATTTTTACGTGCCGAGTTACCAGCCCTGACGCACAACCTTCAATGAAGGTACGCTCATTTACACATGTCTCCACGCAGAAGACGCTCTAGCTGAGAATCGAACCGGACAGCGTCTTACTGTGAGGCGACAACGCAACCGCAGCACCACCACCGCGGTTGATGCTCTCATTGATATAATTCATAAATTCTACAATACCTTCCTCAAAACCCTTCCATGCAATAAATAAATAAATCATTCAAAGTATCTCAGATATAAAACTACACTGTTGTAGAATGGAGAGGCGAACAAGTAGGATTTCTCCCACCAGACCATCGCTATATTGGCAAAAAGTGGGCCGCAAGGAGAACCCATGGTCACCCCCAAGAGCTGCTTGAAATAATTCCCTTCAAAATAGATAAAATCATTCCTGAGCACTAAATCCATCAGTTGCGTATACATGTTGTTAATACCCTGAGGTAACCCAAACTCCTCATACAAAATTCAGAAAACCATTCAAGGCCTATATTCTGAGGAATGCAACTGTACAGCTCTTTAACATCAATAGTAAGAAAAATAATATCCTGGTTAACCACATCAATGCTGTCACACTTCTCTAAAAAGTGCCAGGAATCCTTACACAAATATGGGATGGCCATGACCCTCTCCTTTAACTTATAATCCAAATATTTGGCTATATAGCTAGTCTTGGACCAAGATGAATCCACAATGGGTCTGAGAGGGGGATTGATCAAGTCCTTATGGATCTTGGGAATACCCAAGATCCCTGGAATTACCCTTACTCTTGTATATTTTTACAAAGTCTTTTATACAGTAAATTATCTGTTTCCTCATTTTCAGCTTTGTGGTTCATTTATTCAGTAGGAGGGACTAAAGATGGTCTATGGAATTTCCATGCTAGCCTTGCAGCATGTAGCATCATAAACCGAAGGCTGCAAGTGTGGTAGTACCCATGCACCTATCTAAAGTAAACTACTGTGAAATTCAAGCTGTGCCATGGCAATGAAAGCGCATTAAAAAAAGCACTTTCATAGCAATCATCATACCATTCCTGGCACAAGAGTGGAATGAATGGCCAGTCGACTCTTATCCCTGGAAGGATACAAATGTGCCAATAGGGTGACTGAGGGAGGCTGGACAACCAATATGGGGGCAAAGAAAAAAAATGGGGACCACCACCCTAGTTTACCAGTCCAGAGTTACTCCAGTCTTTCACAGTGCACTAAGCTGGCATATCAGTCATAAATATCCAACCCTATCCCATATCATCAGAATCTCAGTCCAGATTTTATCTGCACCCTTATCACTAGACAGGCCTTTCAGCTACCTCAAAGGAACCCAATCTATCAAAGACGTTAGGCATTGCTTCCTGATGGGGAATGGTTAAAGGATTTGCTCAAAATGTTTTTCCCACCTCCAGTTTCAAAGAAGCTGTCAGAACCTTGCCTCACTTGCTTAGTGTAAGCTGAGTAAGGTCCCACCATCCCTTCCTGAGGCAACAAAAGCATTAACCAGGACATTTCTGAAGTCCTCTAGAAGTCTTTCCCCACAGCCTCTCCAAACTCGTCTCACGTCAAACCTCTTGCTTTCTCAAGCACTGCTGCTGTAGCCTGTTGGTACTTCAAAGAGGAATAAAGACCTCCACAAGCACTGGTTAATTTCATATACATTGATGAGGTTCTCTTTTCAAGCCTACTTACCAGCATTTTATTTCACAGAACTGTAAAAAGGTACCATGTTACTTCCACAAGTCCTCCAATCATCCACAATTCATGCTCTGCCAAGAATCACTGTCTTCACATTCAGGTCTCGTTCCCACTTTCTCTGGTATGATCCATCTCTGTTGATATTGCCACCATTTTATGGTCACAGAAGATCATGGACCAAGTTTAGGTTCTTAACAGCCATTCTCTTTGTATGTACATTAAAAGAATGTAACCACCTACCGTGCTTACGTGCACACAGACACACACATTCAAAAAACACACTTTTTGGCACACTTCACATAAGCTTCCAATCCATTCACTCTCTTATCTCACTGAAAAGAATTTACTGTAACTCACCATAAAGTTTATAGGACTATATCTCCAGCAACATGGATGAGAGCCTATATACTGCGGCTGTCTTTTACAGCTGTTTGCCCCTAACCTGGATGATTATAAGACAGTGACTAACAGACTAATTCAGGCTGGCTGCAAATAAATGGTTTTCAATCCACTCAAACTGCTATGTGCTGAACTCATAAGTGATGCCAAGAATCAGTCTGTGGGATTTTTCTCTTCTTTGTATGCCAATATAATGTATTTACATACTACACACATGAAGATTTCAAACAGGATTGCGGGTAGCAACACTTTTATGCAATGCTGACCATTAAAAAAGCTCATAAATGAACTGCAAACAGGTCTTATGACAATTTCAAGCTAGATATCAAAACATTTACATTACTAAGTGGAGACTGGATTATGATAGTGCATCAAAACCCCTTAACATAACTGGATGACTCGGCCCTATTAATTGCAACTCAAACACTCAGTAACATGGTTAATAATGACCGTGACCACGTTAGCATGCACACTAATAGATATCAGAGACACTCAGTGTAAATTAGGTGAGTTAGAGAAAATAAAACATGTCCTGACAACAGCAGTGCAATTATGACAAACCTTCCAAACTGCAAACTCACAATACTTTGTATGCCATTATAGTTCTTAGCTGGGATACCTTCTATGAGCTATCTTGTCCATCTTCCTCATGTACACAAGTTTTAACTGGGTGCTCTGGATTCCTCCCATACCCAAAAATCCAAAGACGGTGATCCTCAAATTTGCCATAGGTCTGGGTGCCATCTGTAATGCAGTGTTTTGAGGTGGACAGTTATGCACACTGGGAGGACTGTCCTTGACTTTTAGGGTTTTTTTTTTTTGAGCCTCCATCTGCTTTTTTAAACTCTGACTGCTAACTCCTTGCTGCTTAATAGGTTCATAGGAGATTACTAGGCTAATGGCTTAACAGCCCTTACAAGCCTAGCCAATACAACCAGATATTACCCAATACATGGCACCTAGAGACAAGAGGATGGCACAGATTTGTACCTATGTATGGATTACCTTATAGACTGCCCCTGTTCATAAGGGACACAGGCACAGCCACACATGTGCATTTGCAGTTCTCCATCCATTGATCTAAACTGCATTTGAAGAGGACCAAGAAAGGGGTCTGCTTAATGTGTATAAGAAGCCTGTTCCAAAGAATGGGCAATCTCTGATACACGTACAGTATCTGTTTCTCCAGCATGTTTTGAGTCTCAAGTTTAGATCCCTAGATCAGGTGACCTTCATGCAGTTTGACTTGCAGATGTGTAGCAGCTCCATCAGGACTGGATCTGAGTGTGTCTTGAAGGTCAGGCCTAGGTCACTCCTTAATAGTTGGTATAAGACAGAGATTATATCACCCCAGATAGGACTTGAACCCACAATCCATGGCTTAGAAAGCCAATACCTTATCCAATAGGCCACTGGGGCCTGACAAGCTCTTGCATTAAAGTTGCTTATTGAAAAATGGAGAAAACCAGGAGGGAAAATGATTACTTGATCTGAAAACGAAGGATCAAAAATTCTGAATCAAACCTTGAATAAGCTTCCCTCATTCATAGGAACATACTAGGTAAGTGATCCCAGGGGCCATAAGATGCCTAGCAATATGCACCTTCAGACAAACAAAAAGTTCTTCACACTCTTTTCAAGCACTCAATAGCACTCCCCTCCCAAATCTAGCAGAGCCGTGCGTTTCAGCACATTACTCAGGAACCTCAGCTGCAGATGAGCCACAGTCTCCTTATCTAAGGGAGAAATTAAAATCTCAGATTTAACATTATCAGGAAGATTTTGATAATTAAACCAAGCAAACCTCCTCAAACCTGATCCAGAAAAAGCAGCTCTGTAGGAAGGATCAGCAGCATCACAGGTACAATTTAAAATATACTTTGTCAAATAGAATCCGCTATCAAAGAAGTATTTTCTTAATTCCTTACTTCAGAAGGAGAAAAAACTTCTGCATGTTCTCAAAGGCTAACGATAAAAACTTTTAATGCAAGAGCTGGTCAGTTTAAAATTCTGAAAGTTAAAAGTACACTTTCTTCCCCATAATTGTCAGGGAGAAAGAATAGGGTCAGCAGTTGTAACCTTCTTCCCCATAATTGTCATGGAGAAAGAATAGGGTCAGCAGTTGTAACCTGTTTAGCAGAAGCAGATTTGGACAGATAAAGAACTGCTGAGTCTGTTTTAGGATTAGAAAACAGGTACTTGTGTGTCTGGGTACCTTGTATAACTTGCTAGGCTTATCGGAACCAGGAGTCTGACCATGAGGCAAGTCAGAGGCAGCGAGAAACATTCTCTAATGAAAACAAGACAGGAACAGCTGTAGTTTTAGGTATCAATAGCTAATAAAATCAGAATAAATTTTCTGTGCCGTAGAAACCTCATTCTAGCCCCACTAAAAAGCAACTTTCGTCTTAGACAAAGTATCAGTGAAAGAAATCTCTTCAGCATGGAAATCTGATTCATAGGTGTTTACTAGGCTAATGAACACAAGTGCCTTTTTAAGCCTAGCCATGCATCCCAAATCTATGACAAGTTCTGATACCCTTGATAAGTGTAAGCATGGGTCTGGGAGATGAAACATTTACAGGTTACCTGTGTCCATTAGAGACACAGGTGCCAAACCAGGGATGAATTTCTGGAATGATGATATACTTTCTTCAGAATCGGACAGTACTGAATTACAACCATCCCCTACAATGTCTGTTCTTCTGAATGAAATTTTCAGTCAGATAAAGGAACTCTTTTCTTTTTCTTGAATGAAGTATCAGAAGACAAAGAAAAAGCATTAATTTCTCTGACAAATCCCAGTAAATCTACCCTGTTCACAGAAACAGAAGCTTGAAAACTAGGGTCTATATTAGAACATCGAAGTTTCAAAACTTCGAATGTTCTAATATCGAACCCTATTCAACAAAAGTTGAAAATATCGAAGCAACAGAAAAACAAATTTTTTCCTAGGGAAAAAATTCGGTAGTCCACTTCTGTTGCTTCGGTATTTTCAGCTCTGTGGTGGAAAGTTATGGGTTGGGTTCAGGTAAGTGTGCGATTGAGTAAGGGTTAGGTTAGTTAGGGTTAGGGTGCGGGTTAGGTATGTGTGCGATTGTGTGGATGTGAGGGTTAGGGTGGGTTAGGTATGTGTGCAATTGTGTGGACGTGAGGGTTAGGGCGGGTTAGGTGAGTTAGGGTTAGGGTGCGGGTGAGGCGAGTGTGCGATAGTGACGGACCTTAGGGTTAGGGTTTGGGTTAAGATAAGTGGATAGCTAGTGGTGTGTGTATAGTTTAGTGTAGGGTTAGGTGTAAGACTTTAGGTGTGTGTGTGTGGATTGTTGTTTGTTTGGTGTGCTTGTGTGTGTGTGTGTGTGTGTGTGTGTGTGTGTGTGTGTGTGTGTGTGTGTGTGTGTTTTGGAACAGCAAAATTTTTTCCCCTAGGAAAAAATTTGCTGTTCTGTATGTTCGATGTTTTCAGCTTTCGCTGAATAGGGTTCGATATTAGAACATTCGAAGTTTTGAAACTTCGATGTTCTAATATAGACCCGAAAACTACTATACTCTCTCGGGGTGGGGGGGTGGACTCATATTAGGCATACTGGTTCTAACTTCCACCTGCCCCTCTCAGCCAAGTGAAGACCATTCACCTGTTCCTTCCCCTGCTGCCAACAAAAATGGCTCACCCTTGCCCGCCAAAGGCATCCCTATTACTGCAGAGACCATGGCTATTCACCAGTCTTTGATGGCTGAAAAAGCTATAATAAGAGAACTGGGAGGGTGAAGTGATGGGAAATCATCAATCAGAATGTAGAAAACTTGCAGTAAGAATATAAAAAACTTTAGAATTTTCTTAAAATAAAGAGAGGGAGAATTTACTCATCTTGAACCTCTAAAAGACATAACAGTACACAAAAACCTTTATATTCCAACAGCTAACAATATACAGAATGGGAAGTAGGGATGATGGCTGGGTTCTGCTACTGCAGAAGTGAAGAATCTGAAAATCTGTAATGTTAAGTGCAGTTTACACAGCTGTACTATGGTCATCATTCTCACTGTTGCAGTAGCCTTATGTCTATATGGGTTGATTACCAAAATCCTTTCCAATCTGGGAGGAAGAATAAAGATCCACGAGCCCCTAAAGAACTGTCCTAGCAATAACTGCCTTGGACCAGGAATCCAGTTTGCAAAGCTATGCACAGGGGACAGTGTTGCTACTGCCTCTAGAATGCTTTTAGAGCCCACCCCTTTCCAGTATGCCATCATAGGTACCAAAGCTGTAGTAAGATGTGCCACGATACTGTATAGAATACATTTACCATGGTGAGTATAACAAAAAGCAGTAGCTGAGGACAACCACTTTGACAAGCAATTTATTTCTTATGATGGGACAAAGAAGGAGCAAACAGTTGATCTGCTTTTCTGTCATGATTGGTCATGCATTGGCAGCTCAGGTACTAAGTAAGAAGCATCCTTTCTCCCTAGTTATAACAATCCGGATAGAACACTGGGAGACTGACGGCTTGATTCAAAGTAAACTCAAACTCTGGACATAAATGAGGGATTTGTTCTTAATCTGACCATATCTCTAAGGAAGGCCCACCACAAGACCTTGCAACTCAGATACTCTTCTTGCAGATGTCAAAGCAATAAGGAGTACAGTTTTTCATGTAATGAACCTTAAGTCCACCTGATGAGCTAGTTCAAAGGGAGATACAGTTAACTTATACCCCACAAAGTTAAGATCCCAGGAATGGACCACCTGCTTCTAGGAGGCCCAAGATGAAAAACTGTTTGTTTTACCAAAACCAGAGAGACAGAGACGGGGAGGATCCATGGGCAGATATGCTGAAATGGCCACAACAAGTACCTTGATAAAATAAGAAAAGCCAAAGGAAAATAATGCATGAAGACATTTCAGAAGCAGTGGTACATAATCCCTGATGAGCCCTGATAAAAAAAAAAAAAAAACACTTTTCCACTTGCCAATATAAAATTTCCTGTTAGCAGGTTCTCCAACCTCCTTTAGTTCCTGCTGTACATCCTCATGAAAAAAGTGCCTAAAAGTCATTAAAACTGTATTATTAAGACAGTTAGTTGACGCATATTAAGAGTGAGGTATATCAAATTCCACTTGTCTTGTGTGAGTAGGTCCAGTCTATGAGGAGGCTTGTGGTAAATGGCCTTGGCCAATTACATAACGAGGGAGAGCCAATTTTGCCGGAGCCAAAAAGGAGTAATCACAATCTGTGGCGAGTTCTTCAGAATTACCCTGGATATCAATGAAAAGGCATAAAAGAACATTCCAGACCATGGGAATGAAAATGCATCAGTGTTCCAGGTTTGCTTGCAAGGAGCCTTGGAGTGTATTTGCTCAGTAGTCTGTTTTGAAAGGAGGCAAGCTGATTTATCTGAGGTGTTCCCCACAACTGACCCAATTCCTGGAGGACATCTCAATTTCCATTTGCGAGAGTCTCTCCTGGTCCTATTAAGCTCGTCTGCCACTATATTTTGCTTTGATGGAATGTAAGATGTTTGGAGAGATAAAAAATGCCACAGAGCTACCTCCCAAGCCATCGTAGCCCACCTGCACAGTGTAAAACCTAATGCCCACATTTTTATGTACCACATCATTACGGTGTTGCCTGTATTTTCATGAAGGGGTCCCAGGGACCACAGATGATGAGATTTTAAGACATGGATCATAGCCATCTCTTTGACATTATGCACTTTGGCCTGTCTGAGAAATTCAACAGGCCTTGCAACTTTACCCTCATAGAAACTGCTCCCCATGCAAAATTTGAGCCATCTGTAATTAGAGCTTGACCTGTGACAGGAAGAAAAAAAGGAGATACCTGGATTTAGGGTCATTTGCTGTCTCCACCAGTGCAGGCCCTTCTGGACAAAGCTCAAAACTAGAATCTAAAATTCCAGAGGATGAAGATGTTTGGTTCATGTGTTTTAAACCGCTGGTTTTCTTTCATGGTTAACCTGGCAAGAATCATCATGAGAATCATAGAGGCTATAAATATAAACTCTAGGATCACCAGGTATTCTCTTGAATTGCGAGACCAATTGGAGAACCTTAGGAAAGTTTCTAGATAAAAACATATCTTAACCTGCAATGACTTTTGCAGACAAGTTTCTAACATGCAGCCCAGAAACACAATTCTGTGAGAGAGTCAAGGATGACTTTTGTACATTTATCTGGAACCCAAGATTGTTAAGAGATGAAACCCACATTAAGGGCCCTTGACATCTGGAAGAGACTCTACAAAGATAAGTAAGTTGACAAGGAAATTTGTGAAAGTCATGCAGTCTGCAATGACTTCTCACTGGAGATAGACACTTCATAAATGCCCTTGGAGCTGTAGATAAAAGTTCTCTTCATTACACTGTAGGTTATTGTCACCCAGACGACACAGGGAATCTGAGAAATGTACAGATGCCTGTGGTTATGGAAATGTTTCCACGAAACTCAAAGGAGGGATGAGAGGCAAAAGACTTTAAAGGGTGAACATTTTGAATTTTGGTACTTGCTGGTACTTTCTCATACAGACTGAGAAAGTAAAGGTCTAGAACTGGCCTCCATGAAACCATAAACATTCCGAAGTAGAAGCCTTTCACCCTCAGAAAGTGCTGAAGAACCCGAGGAAAAAAACTCTATTTGGTTCTGAGGATGGGGGACGTACTCCACTAAAAAAGAATGTCACTGTATGCAATGCCTACTGTAACCCTTCTGAAATACATTTATAACCCAGGATTCAGTACAATCTGTTGCCAAATGGGAATCTAGAGGGCCAGTTTCAGGGACAGAATGCTGGTTTAGACATTCTTAAGTATTAAACTGTCACTTTTGGTTATGTACCCAGGCACTGTAGCAGTGACCCTAGATACAGTATTTGCACAATCATACACACTCAAAGTATGTCTAGATACTGGAGAAAGATTAGAAATAAGATTCAGAAAGGAGATAGCTTCTGAAGAAAGTGTGGCAGAGTATTCCCGCAAACTGTCTGCACAACTCAGAATAAAATTCCACATGTATGCCTGGTAATTAAGAATTTACGTGTGCTGTAGTGGAAGGAGGGAATTCTCTTACCAAATCGGTCTACTACTTTGCCTTTTTAATCCCTGGTTTGTACTAACCAAAAGCCAGCTAGCAGCTGTCAAAATGGTTGAAATGACAGCTAGGTCTAATCTAAGATGAGAAAAACAATTTGTTAGCTTGCGGTAATTTACAAAGTCTATCTGTCTTTTTGGAGAATGAATGTTGAGAGAATTATTACAGGAAGCATTAAAACACATCCTCCAAAGCTGGCAGAAATGGTGGTGGTGGTAGTAGTAGAATGAGGTTTATCCACTTGTAACACATATGTGCTCAGTTCAGGGGGAGCATCCATTTGTTCACATAAAACACCTCATTCATCCTTGAAATATTTTGTTAAAAGAAACTTCCTCCAAAAGGAGGTAATGAGGACCAAACTTCCTCAGAAATACAGTTTTGACCTTATGAATTTGCGAGATAAGCCCCATTTCAGTAAAACGTCAGACCTCCTGACAAACTTTCCTCACAAGTTTCCTTACTGCTATTACCCTCAGGTTAAGGATTAATCAGCACCAGAATAAACAGTCTTTAATAAACTGCCTGTCTACTGTAAGAAAATTAGCTTTACAAACACCATGCCTTCATATGAACTATGTCAGAGCTTCTGTTTTTTCTTTAAAGGTACCACCCTGGAAGAAGACCGACTAGGAAATGGGACTTTGACCCTGTCAAGTGGTCTCTTACTCCGGCTATCCTGAGAAGCATCTCCTGCAATGTGTCTCAGACCCAAAGCAGACGGTTCTCCCATGCCCAGATTGGACAATGGCACCACTGAAGAGAATGTGGGTGATTCCACCTCTGGTCCAAGATGGCTGAAGGGACTATACTAGAGGAACTGGAAGAAGTAAATGGATGACCACTACAGATAAGGTCACTCATTAATGGCTGAGGCACTGCTGGAATCCACAGTGGTAGCAAGGGCTGGGCTCTTTACTGTTTTTATTTTATTTTTTTCATTTTAGGTACAGCACAAGAACACCCACTAGTAGTGGATTGAGTATTTATGATGTAGCCGAGAAAGAAGTCTGATTGCTGGGAAGCACTGCTGTAATGAGTCAGAAGGTAAGTTGTCAGACTAGTGTTCAGAAGCATCATGCACATAGACTTCCCCACACAGTCCCCTATTCATCACAAAAAAATAAGCAAAACACAAAAATCCTGCCAGAAAACAAGCATGCTACCCAAAAGCACACTGACAGAACATATGGCAGGTCAGTTGTCACTATGTGTAAACAAGCATTTTTTGCCCAGCAAAAACACTTCCCAATCCTTAAATTTACCCAAATAAATACAACGTTTTCATAAGCAGTACTTGTAGAAAATTGACCACAAAAGAAAACATAAGCCCTAAGCTACAATAGTAGACTCTGACAGGAAACTTTTGTTACTGTGAAAACACATCAGGTTTCTTAAAGATTAAACACAGCTTTTTAGTCAAAAAATAAAATACAGTGCTACTTTTTTTAAAAAGAGCAATAATTTCTATGTGGCAAGGTTCCCTTGTGGGGACTTGTATGTCAAAAATGAAGCCCGAGACAGACAATAGCTCCTATGAAGCTTCAGAGCTGCTTCCTCTTAAGTCAGTAAGAAAATAGTGACGTTTTCTACACTCGAGTGCTGACTTCCCTCCAAGGGGCTAGCCAATCAGCAGTCAGAGTGTAGGTATAGGAGGCAACCAGGCCTTTGTGAAGATAGCTAGTTGTGGTATCCTAGGCAGGATACAACCACAAAGCTAGTGCAGCAGTGAGAATGATGAACATCAAGCGCTTCTGAGGTAATTACACCATTGATAGCTCCCTACAAGCACAGCATCCTTCCACAAACACAGAAAGCTTTACAGTCTAAGGAAAATTTCCGTTGAAAGTAAAACTTCTGGAATGGAGGCAGAGTGATCAGCAGTCATTTCAGGAGCTCCAATCCAGCAGTAATTAAATTTATAAAAATCAGACCTTAAAACTTTTAATGTACTGGCAACAGTACAAAAATTACTCTATGCTGACCGAAAGAATAAACAGAAGAAAAAAGTCTGCTAAAAGTTGTAGCTCGTCTTGGAAAACTGAATCTGTATGTTCACTGAGAAAGGTAAAACAGAAGAGGTGGGAAAAGCCCTTACAAGTGGCAGAATCACTTCCTGAAACAGCAACAAATAGAGAGCAAAAAGAAATCTATAGAGAATTCTTGAATATTAAGTGCATTCACTGAATATATATCTGCTACAAATAAAAAGATTACTGAGATGGAAAAGGCATTACTGCGGTGGTGGTGCTGTAGTAGCGTTGTCGCCTCACAGTTAGACGTTGCCCGTTCGATTCTCAGTTAGAGCGTCTTCTGTGGGTCGACATGCGTGAATGGGCATTCCTTCATTGAAGGTTGTGTGTTAGGCCCGACAAGCCAGCACGTAAAAATATACTGCCAATCATTAGCGGACTGGAGTTCCGTTGTGGCGACCCCTAACCAGGAAAAGCCAAAAGACACAAACAAACTGAGATGGAAAAGGCATTACAAAGTAGCCATCTCTGCTTTCTAGACAGCTGAAAGAGAAATTAATGACACAGTAGCACATCACAAGACATGCTACAAGGCAGTCACTCAAACTCGTAGAACTAGAATAGAGTGAAGAGGAACAATTGAAAGGTACATGCATTTCCTGAAAGAGTGGAAGGTTCTCGTAAGAAATTTATGGCTGACTGCATTCACCTGTAGACTGGTATCCCATTGCCTAAAATAAAGACAGAAAGACATTGCCTAAAATAAAGACAGAAAGAACGCACAGGTTGGCTGTCTCTGCACCTTGGTTACTTACACACCCTAGACACATAACAGACAACTTTGCATCTTATCAGTTTAAAAAGGAAATCCTAGCAAGTCTTTCGGAGACGCGTACAGTGATGAAAATGAGTGAGTCAACAGTTTATGTATACAATTATTACTCAGCTTAATCTCAAGCAAAAAGGGTTGTGTTCTTTTCACCCCACTTTCTAAATCAAGAAGTGAATGTACACTTTAAGCTCATTTATTCAGTGCAAGTCAGAACATTCTATCCCTTAGGAGCTAAAGTTTATATTGATTTGACAAAAGCTAGTGATAATCTCACTAACAGAATGGAAGAGATAGACTACAAAAAACCATGGAGATGGGAAAGGGAGAGGGAACATGGGCCTAAAGGAAATATGAGTGGATAAAGAACAGTTCTCACTGAAACTGTTCCCAATTTTCCAGCACAAAATGGCAAACAGGTCAAAAGCTGTGAGTGAATTTTCCAAAATGATGAGAAATATAGTTGAATATGACTTTCCAAAGAGTGTAGGGGTTGATCAGGAAGCAAACAAGTAAATGAAGACTGAACCTGGAACTATAGTAAAAAGACAATTTAAAATGTAAAATGTTTTGAAGTTGCTGGCCTTTTGCTGCCACATGTAATAATCCAAACAGTCTCTTCTCTTTTACATTGTTTTGATGATACAAACCACACAGTTTTACATTATCACTAAAAATTCTCATTCTAACTAACTTTAACTACAACAAGCTCAAGTAACAAATGTTAATTCGGGCACAGTTTTAAGTGAGGAGCGGATATTGTAATTAAATGTAAACCGCCTATGACTATCAAATGATCAATTGCAGAAACCCCTCAAGTCAACAGAAGGCGAGGGGGGAGAAAAAAAGACAGACCAATCGAAAGTGTGGAGACAGGATTTCTGGCATAATGTAATTCCCCACAGGCCTACCTATATGGGAGTTGAGCGGAGTGTGAGTGATAAATTTTAAGAACATATTGCTGATGACCCTCGACTTTCAATGAGGGACCTACTTCTTTCATGAATAAGTGGCACTGTCTAGACCATCAGTATTTAGGGGTTCACTTGCACAGTCAAGAGTAGCAAACAGAGTTAAAGTAAGTTAGAGTAAGGTTTAAGCTGAGTAGGGGCTTGAATCAATTACAATCATCTGCAAATGCAATGTCACTTAGCCTAGGTTAGAGATGGGATTAGATGAAAGGAAAGATTTGGAAATTAAAATCTCAACAAGGGCCTTGTCAAAGCGAATTTTAGAAAAATGATTTCTAATCAACTATATTCAATTTGTCCGAGAGAATTTTTACAAGCAAAGATGTTAGTTCAGTGGCAACATGTGGGAATTCAAAGGGAAAAACTGGGCAACATTATCTTTTCCTTACAAAATGACAAAGGACTTTGAAAAGTTTATAATTTGAATACTTCTAAGGGAAAATTGGGAGGTCCAGCCAGCTAGAGAGACTTCTGTTTAACTGGAATAACAGCCCAGTCTGAATGCTCCTGAAGCATATGGCAGTGGTTGAGATGACTGCGGATTAATGTATATGTTGTACATTAAGAGCTCCAGTTTGATGACTAGATTCAGTTTGAACAAACTTTTGTATATAGGTTGTGCAGGGATTAAGTATGAAAGTCAAAGTTAAGCATGGATAAACAAAAAAAAAAAAAAAAAAGAAAGAAAAGGAAAGCACTGGTGTTGTTTAGAAAAGGTCTTGGTTTCAAAGTAGAGGAAGATCAGATAAACAAGGCAGACATATCATACTTAAAGGGGTGTGGTAAGGACTACATATCACTTCTTCTTTTGGCTTTTCCCGGTTAGGAGGTCACCACAGCGGAACTCCGGTCTGCTAATGATTGGTAGTATATTTTTTTACGGGTGCTGAGGTACCAGCTCGACGCCCATCCTTCAACGAAGGCACGCCCATTCTACATGTCTTTTGAATGCCACTCGACCACGGGGAGGACATGCAGACTCCACACAGAAGGCTCTCCCGCTGAGCATCGAACGGGAGAACCTCTTGCTGTGAGACAACAACGCTACCGCTGCACCACCGTGGCTCATCACTATGCCTCATATTTACCCCCTAGAGGTACTTTGAATGACATAAAACAAATATTAGCAAACACAACAAGAGTTTCACAGTGGAATTATAATAGGAGCAGACTGGAATCTAGTAACAAGCAGCAAAGATATGTTAGAAGATCCAAGGAAACAAGACATCCAAAAAGGTCAGTTATTAGAGAACTATATAAAGATGTTTGGTATTAAAGATGTGACGGAAGTGCAAGAGGGTATACATATCATTTAGGCCAATTTAATACATGGGCAAGGCTCGACAGGTGCTATACTACCGAAAAACATGCTCATCTAATAAGGGAGAAGATACCCCATCCATTACTAATCTCCAATCGTAGCCCAGTTTATTTTATGATATAATCTGGTTTTAAAGTATCTGAACTAAACACTGGGATTTCCCCACATACCTTTTCAAAAGATAAAAGAGTTTTTACAATGGACCAAACAATTCTGCTTAATATCCTTCAAGGATCACAAGGGGATGGTGGGGATCTTGCCCAGGCATGGGACAGATGTAAAGAAAGGATGAAATAGGAGATACGTAGCAACACAAACAGACTTGAGAGGGTAGGCTATCAAAAATATATACATACCATAACGAATGAAAGACTTGCAAATGGAAGTGCAAGAACATGACTTAGAAAGATATAAAGGTCAGTTGGAGGTGCTAAAAAATATATGTTTTTATATCCGGACACATTAACAAACAAACAGCAAAGGCATTCAAGTCTTCTTATTTTGACAATAACCTCATAATGATGGTGCTTCTAGCAGAAAGATTAAGAAGGCACAAAGTAGGTACTTCCAAGATGGCTACACAGTGAGTAACAGCTTAATTCTAGCTCTCCCAGTGTGAAAACAGAAATTTAGCAGAGAAAGCCAGTGGACATAAATTTCTGGGGAAATTTCAGTAAGTGGCTATTAAGTAAGTGCACTGCCTGGATGCCAGGAAAAAAAGAAATACAGAGGACCTGAAGGAAAATCAGCTTAAAAAGGCGACAATAAAACACTGAGTGGGAAAAGAAAATAGCTGTTCAGCAAAAAGCAATGGAAGCTCCAGACGTGACTTTCAGTAACCTAGAGGAAAGTATAAGGCAACTACACACAGACCTGACTAAAATAAATAAAACACTGATGGAATATATAAACTCAAACAATAAAAGTCTAGAAAAATGGAAGAAGCTTTAAACAGATATTCAGATAAAGTGATAAAACTACAAAACTGCTGCTACGGCTGTCTTTCGGCTTTTCCTGGTTAGGGGTCGCCACAGTGGAACTCCAGTCCGCTAATGATTTGCAGTAGATTTTTACGTGCCAAGTTGCCAGCTCTGACGCACAACCTTCAACGAAGGTACGCCCATTACTCAGAGGTCAAAATAAAGAAAAGGTTGGCTGAATACAAGACTGCACAAGAAGAGACGTTTCAAAAAATAATAGACTTAGAGGACAGAGCTCATAGGGAAAACCTGAGATTTTCTGTTGTACCCAAAAAGCTGGAAGGAACAGACTGCATTAATTTTATGAAAGCACAAATAAGCAACTGGACAGGTATTCCATAACAGGAATTGTTAACCGAGAGGGCACATAGTGTGGATGCTGCAAACCTAAACCTTTACTAGTAAAGATGCAATCTTACCAGCAGAAAGAAATGATTCTGAGAAAAAAATGGCAGACAGACAGAGTACTAAAAGTGGGAGACAGCAGAATTTTTGTGGAGAATGATTACTCGTTGTGCACCAATCAGAAGAGTACATTTATTCCATTACTCAGGAAATTATGAGGAGCAGGTGTGAGATTCAAACTGCCATACCAAAGCTATCTTCAAAATATTTTTCCCTGGAGGAACAAAATAATTTTTTTGAACTACAAGCTATGGAAGAAATACAAAAGTTTGTCCAACAAAAAGTGAGCTGTGAAACAGAAGATGATTTTTTTTTTTACCAGAAGGATAAGAAGCAGAAATGACCAGAGAGAGACTGTGCTGGTGAAACCTTTTCCAATGTTTCAAAGAAAATGCTTGAGACAAGGAAAAAAGCACAAGAGGCGACTAGAAGAACTGCGAATATGTTGGAAATGAAGCAGAAACAGGGTTTGAGAGATGGAAATTAAGAAAATATGGAAATATTGGACTTTCTTGGACTATGCTAAACTTTTAGGGGACTCTAAAGCATATACCACTGCATGTCATTAACGTTTGGAGAATGCAATTAGTAAATTGGAAATTGACAAATGCGGGATTACAAAGCAAAAAATATATTTGTGAAACATGACAAAACAAGAAAATCTGGAAATATTGGACTTTTTGGACTTTGTTAAACTTGTAGGGGACTCTAAAGCATATGCCCTACTTCATGTCATTAATGTTCAGAAAAAATACTCAGCACAGGGGAAGAGGAGGGAAAAAGTTATAGTAAAACAATTAATAGTACTATTTAAATAGTGCATGATTTTCTTTGCATGTTATAAAGTAAAGTTTTGTGGGTTATTGTTTCAAGTATAATGGGGATACTATTGTAAAATGTTGCTCCAGTTTTCTTTTTTCCTTTCTCCCTTCTTTTTTTCTACTTGTTCAGTTTTAAGAAATGTAGGTACTACAATTTAAAAAAAAAAAAAAAAGATCTGGTTGAAAGAGCATGAGAAAAGAAAAAATAGTGTACTGTTCAGATCATTAGCTTAATCTAGTAACAAGTATTAAGAGAAAGCAAGTAAATGAAAAAGGATACTAGAAAAAAAGCCTTAGAATATTCAATAAATTGTTTTGTGTATGGTTCTCATGTCTCTAGCACACAATCTGACAGAGAGAAATGGCTTGGAGAAAATGTTTTCTGAAAGCAATCAAGTGTTTTCCCAGCTGAAATGCCCATAAAGATAAGACAAAACCAGACAGCACTTAATAGAACCACAGGCTGTACCATGCCTCTTAGCATGGATAATCTTTCTTTTAAGTTAACCCAAGTCGATGTGTGTGGCTGTCAGTTTGGAACACTTGTTCCTATTACGAGGATAAAAGTTAAATATTTGAAGATGTACATAGTTGTGTGCATTTTTAAGTTAATAGGTTTTAGAGGGGGTTGTGTGTGTGTGTGTGTGTGTGTGTGTGTGTGTGTGTGTGTGTGTGTGTGTGTGTGTGTTTATGTTTGACGGTTTTCAATAAAACAAAAAGTTCTGTAAGATGGGACACAAGCTCAAATGAAGAAGACAAGAAACAACTATATAAAAGACTGATCTGCCCAACAGTACATGTATGTAACATAAAAGCTGGAACTAAACATTTAACATAAAAGCCGTGAATAATAATCCAAAAATATGATGCTTTCTGTAATGTCTTTAGACCGGGAGACAAGTCTCCCAGATAAATACAAAAAAGAAAGTAGTGAACTATATTAAAAAATGTAGAGTGTAAATAGCTATGTTACAGGAAACACACTTGGAAAGAAATGAACATGTGAATTTGATAAACAAAGGTTTTCAGGATGGTTATTCAGCAGTACACCTGGGGCAAAGGAAGAGAGTAGCACTTATATTAATTGTAAGAGGACCTCCAATAGTAATACAGGATAAAAAAGACAAGAACAGAAAATTTGTAGTACAAAGGGGCTACTGATAAGGGAGACAGATTGCAATGGCATGTATTTATATTCCACTTGTATGTAATTAAAAAATGACAGTTCAGCTGAAAATGTCCTACGTATTAATATTTTTGATAGCTCTGCTTAAAATCTCCTTTGTATTAATACTTTTTAACTTTTGTATGTAATTAACGCAGAGCTTTTTTCCCCGGGCCTCCACTGAAAACAGGCTCTTCCTAGGCCCAGTGGATTTTCCCGGTTAACAAACGCAATAAATAAATAAATTCCACCTAAAGCTGCTATAATGGAGCTTAAGAAAATTCTGGGAGGAATAATCAGCTTTCAGCAAGGAATATTACTTATAGGTAGGGATTGGAATTTGATTTGCAAAAGTGAAGATATGTCTGTGGGGCCTAGGAGAGAAAATGCAACAAAGATGGGTAATAAATTTATGAAAATATTTGGCATAGAAGATATGAATTCAGTACTAGGAGTTTGGAGTGAGTTTGCATATTATTCCCCAAGAAACAAAAACTAGGCTAGAGACAGAATTTACATTTCACGGGAACATGTGCATTTAATTGAAGGATCTTAATACGCACCCAACAACTATTTCATAGCATGTGCCAATAATAACTAAAATAAAAACGAGACACTAGCGCTTTTCCACCTATCTGTTGAAAAGAGAAATTCAAGGAATGAGTAGTGGAAATTATTCAGGAGCTATTACAAAAGATAGAAATGTCTTCTGAAAGTTAAGCTAGGGAGTGGAATAAAATTATATTGGAGTTCAAAAATAGGGTGGAAATAAAAGAAAGGGAGATATGGTTAAGAAGTAATAAGAATTATTATTTAGAGGGGCTGATAAATGTTAAAGTATTGCAAAATAAGGGGAATCTTGCAGAACAATACAAGAAGCAACTGCATCATGCTAAACAGAAAATAAGGGATTACCTCGACAATATGCATGAGTTCAAAAAGATTGCTGTTAAGCAACTGTTTTTTGGTAACTCTAGGAGCACAAAAACTTTTAGGACAATGATTAAGGCAACAGAAAGTAGAAAGAGCTGTCACCAAGCTTAGGGAGCCTATAATAAGGAAGATAACAATTGATCCTGTAGAAGTATTAGAAATATTTTGGAAATTCTATGAAAGTCTATATAAAGCAGAGAAATATGGAAATCAAGAAACGGTACAAATGGAAATGTTTATGGAAGAATTTAATACGCCAAGATTAGAAGTAGAGCAGGCTCAATTACTAACAGTTAAGATAAGAGGAGATGAGATAAAAATGGTGATGTATAACCAATCTACAGGAAAGACCCCAGGAATAGATGGTATTCCTGTGGAAGTTTGGAAGCATGGAGAGAAGAAACAAAACCTTGCAGATCTTTATCAGTTAACAGTATTTTAAGAAGAGGAGAAGTACCAACATTCTGGAAGAAAGCACTACCTCTCAACTGTACAGATTTTGGGCTCATATTTTTGGTCTGTTCCTCATAAAATCTGTGTTTTTTCTGATAAATTACTAGGAAGTTCTGAGGACTGAAGTCACTAAATAATGACATACATGAGTTACAGACTTCAAATCCTTCAGCAAATTTATGCGAAAACAAATCATGTTACTCTAGCAACTTTCTAAGCTTATAAGAGTAATATTTAAAATATGTCCCTATCTTTGGGCCTTTGTCCAGACTTCTTGCACTGAGAGGCTGAGAGACAGGGGTAGCTGTAATACCTAAAGAAGGTAAAGATCCATCAAATCCAGATTCATACAGGCCCATTTCAATACTAAACCATGATTACAAAGTGTTCATGTATATAATGTCAAAAGTGATGCCAAAATTGATAGATGTGGATCACTGTGATTTTATGGAGGAGAGACAAACATATGACAGCATCAACAGAACACTGATGATCCAGAGGGAAGCAGAAAGTAAGAAAATAACACTGTTGTTGGCGAGTCTTATGCAGAGACACATGTGACAGAGTAAGCTGGGAATTTATGAGCACAGGAATGGAAGCATTTGCATTTCCTGATAAAATGTTGATTAGAAGGATATATGAGGGATTGGAGATGAAAATTAGTGGGTGGGGTCCTCTCTGATAATCTCTGTTTGAGCAGAGGAACCAAGCAAGGGTGTCCTCTCTCCCCTTTGATATTTGCATTATATTTAGAACCGCTAACAAAGAAAATAAGGAACTCAGAAATTCAAGGATATAACTGGCAAGGCAGTCAAGAAGAGTTGGCTCTATTTGCACATGACATTACGTTATACCTGACAAAACCAGAAAGGGACATTACTGTGCTGTGGAACATATTGAGACCATTTTAAATCTTTTCAGAATACAAAATGAATTAAGCTAAAGCAAAAAGTAATAGTGGTAAATTATGTAGCTACATACAAATTGGTACAGCAATATCCATACTTATGAGGCATGATAAAATGAAGTATTTAGTAATATAGATTAAAAATAATTCCGGTGTGGCAGCTAAGGATATGAGACTAAATAAAAGATAATATAAAAACTGAGAAATGGAAGCTCTATTATATGGATGTTGATAGTAAGATACAAGCAGTTAAAATATTTTTAGTCCCTTTAGCTTTTTTAGGCAGGGCAGGGATATTTCATCAACCAGAGGAGAAGTTGTGGGGTAGCAATTAATAGAGAGCTAATGGATTTATCTGGGAGTGGACGACAGCAGGAGTCAAGTGGGATAAGCTTATTCTTCAAATAGAACGGGGCAGATTGGGATTACCCGATTTGAAGAGGTATTCCAGAGCAACACAATTAATATTTCTATATATAGCACAAGCAGAAAACTATAATTCAAAGTAGAAAAAAAAGAGTAAGACAAAGGGGGGGGGTGATCTCAAGAAACAAGGAGAGATTAGGATTTTTGATTCAGACCCTTAAGAAGAATAACAATAATCATACAAAATATTGCATTCATAAAATAGCAGAAAGTATTCTAAGAACTAAGCCAACACAGGAATTGAGAAAAGAGATTCTGCTGATAAAGGTGACTACAATAAATTATACAGACAACAAGGAAGAGGGATCTGGAATTTAGTGTAGAAAACTGGCAAAAGAACCAAGGCAGTGGGAGCAAATAACTAGAGCGGGAAAGGTAATAGGATTGGAAAATGCCAAGACCTTATTTGGCCTGCAGATTAGAGATTGCCTATACCCTGATATCAAGCCTTGATAGGGAAGGCAGAGAGAAAGAAATAGGGGGGGTCCTAAATGAAAGACCAGCACTGGTAGAGTTTTTAGTAGAATCTAGAACAGAAGCTGATGTTAAGAAAGGAATAATTAGCAGAGCATATAAAATACTGCATAAGAAGAGTTATGTGCTCACCGTAATATTTCATCTGTGTTAACTGCTTCAGTCTTCATTAAACCTGAGGGTCTCTGTTCAGACCTTGGAACCAACTTGGCCGTTAGCAAGCTAAAGCTTCCAAGCTAGAGCTCTTCCCATCCTACTCATACTGCCTCGCTCCTCAGAGATACCTCCTCGAGTTTGCTGTTAATTTTCCCAGCACAGAAAAAAAAAAAAAAAAATATATATATATATATATATATATATATATATATATATATATATATATATATATATATATGGGTCTACTGTACAAGTTTGAAAATACACTTCTTCGAACTCACACAGTAGACCCTGGGTTACGCGAAAGTGCACTTAATCTAATGTGCACTTTCGCGAAACCCGCTTCAGCGAACGGGCTACTACTGACTTTAGTGCAGTAGTTACGGACCTTAGGGTTAGGGTGCGGGTCATGGTAAGGGGATAGCTAGTAGGGCTATCCCCTTACCATGACCCACGCCCTAACGCTAAGGTCCATGACTACTGCACCACACTGGAGGGCAGGCTAACCTCAACTGTGGTACGGTAGTCCCAGACCTTAGGCTTAGGGCGCGGGTCATGGTAAGGGAATAGCCCTACTAGCTATCCCCTTACCATGACCTGCGCCCTAACCCTAAGGTCCATAACTATCGCACCACAGTGGAGGACATAGCATGTATTCCTGCTGTCCTCCACTGTGCTGTGATCCGTTCGTACAAGCTGAGTTTGCGAAAATGCACTTTCGAATAAGTGCACACTCGCGTAACTGAGCGGTCTACTGCTCTTTTTCGAATACGTGGTATTCGATGAAAAGCAGTAGACCCATATATTTAATAATAAAGCTACACAGATGCTCAGGAGCTCAAAACAGGAATGAAGGTTCCTAGCATTATCCATCAGGTCCTTCAGATACACGGAAGGGGGAAGGAGGGAGGCAAGACTAATGAAGACTGAAGCAGACAACCCAGATGGAACGTTATGGAGAATACATAACTTCTTTATCTGATGTTGCCTGTTCAGTCTTCAAACCTGTGGGGCACAGTCAACAGCTACATAGATCTGGGCAGTGTATGGAAGGATATTTTGGAGTACAGTAGAGCTAAAAGTAGACCTATTTCTGGAAATGATACCAAGTTTGTAATGTGAAATAAAAGTGTGGGAATTTGCCCATGAAGCAGCTGCACAAAAAGTCATCCAAGGAAACCCTAGACCATAAGCCTGAGAACTGGCTATGGATCTTGTGGAATGTTCTCTAACTTACTTAGGTAAAGGAACATTGTTCAAGGAATAAGCATGAGAAACAACATCCTGTAACGACTGAGCAATGGTACCTTTGACAAAAGCTTTCCCTTTTGGAATCTGAGAAGGCCACAAACAGTTGGTCAGACTTTCTAAAGCTTTTCATTCTATCTAGGTAAAAGTGCAACTGTCTATGAATGTCTTAAAGGTGCAACATATATTCTTCCTTATTTTGAAAATTTGGGAAGAATACAGGGAGGTTAATGTATTGACTAATGGTATTTACTGAAGTGACCTTCAGTAAGAAAGAGGGATTAGTACATAAAGTAACTCTGTCTTTATGAAAAATAAGACCGGGAGATTTGAAAGATAAGGCTTGAAGCTCCAACACCCTTTTGGCAGAAGTAATGGCTACTAAGAAAGCTGTTTTCCAAGACAAAAAATTTAAAATCTACCTTTGCAGCAGATTCAAAGGGAAGAAAGGTCAGAACTTGGAGACCAAACGTGAGATCCCACGGCAGGGTAGGATCTTTGATAGGGAGACAAAGAAAAGTGCCTCTGAGAAAAGCTTTGCAAAGCCTGGAGGAAGTTACGGCTGCAGCATTTTCTTCAATATGGAAATTAGAAATGGCTGCCAACTGAACATTGACAGTCGAAAAACTGGCCTGAATAAAACAGGCCAGCTAGGAAGTCCAAGACTGCCAAAACGGGGACCACAAGTGGGTAAATGTGATGTTGCTGGGCCCAAATGGAAAACCTTTTCCACTTACTTTTATAAACCTTCCTGGTAGAAGTCTTAACGGAGGAAGTCAGAATCCTCTGAACTGGGGAAGAAAGCCTGGATTGTCTAGCCATCATTGGAAATGGACCCTGCGGTTAATTTCAGGTTGTGAAGATCCAGATGGAGTTGCCCTGAATGGTGAGACAAAAAATCTGGAAGGGGTTCCAGCGTCCACAGAGGGAAATCAGATGAGACCACAGGAAGGTGAACCAGACTTGTCACGGCCAAAAGGAAGCAATTAGGATCACTTTACTCTTCAACCTGCATGTTTTCTGAAGAAACTAGGGAATCAGAGGAACAGATGGAATGCATAAAGTAGATCGGAAGGCCAAGTATGGATTAGAACATCTCTTGGTGACTGTCCCTGTGAAGGGATCAGGGCAAAGTACTTGCTGCATTCGCTACTGAGGGGAGAAGCGAAGAGGTCGCATCAAAGTTGACCCCATTTGAGGAAAATCCTGTTTGCCACTGACTGATTCAGAGACCACTCATGGGCATCAATAAGATTCTGAGTCTGTCCACCAGTATGTTGTGCTCCCCCGTAATGTGTGCTGCAACTAGATAGCATTTTTTAAAGAGAGGCCACTGCCACACTTTCATTGCTTCTCGACAAAAGGGGCAAGACCTAGTTCCACCTTGTTTGTTGATAGACCACACAATAGACATGTTGTTGGTTTGAAGAGCAACTGCCCCTAGAGGGAGAAGAAAGTGAAGTGCTTGCAATGCTAGAAGCACCACCCTCATTTCTAGGGAACTGACATGCTATTTGATCTCCTGGGGAGTCCACATGCCTTGAAATGTCCTTCCCAGATAATGTCCCTCGCACGCCAGCTGGGAGGCATCCATGGTCAGCATGGAGATGGGAGTGGGAAGAAGGAATGGTCGACTTTGTGAGACTTCCGGATTGTGAAGCCACCACAGCAGACAATTTATGCACACGTGACAGTCTTATAGGATGACTCAGAGGTTGCTGCAGAAGAGACCATTGCACTGACAACGTCCACTGAAAAACTCTTGTGTAAGTGAACTGTGGCTGGTAATTTTATTGTTGCAGCCATGGAGCTTAAAGCCTCAAGAACAAGATTTGCTAGATGAACTGGAACTGATAGCATTTGTTTGATATGCGTCCTTAGTGAAAGAATCCTGTCTGGTAGAAGATAAACTAGGGTTTTGTTTGTGTCCAGGGGGCATCCTATAAAATCTATAACTTGCACTGGTTGCAACTGCAACTTCTGAAGATTTATAGTGATCCCTAAGGTTGGGGCCGATTGTAAGAGAAAATCCCTGTCCTGAAATCAGTAGATGCCTGGGTTGGTGCGACTAGGAGCCAGTTGTCCAAATAAGGCAACACAAGGAATCCCTGCAGTTTGAGGCGAGCTGCTACTACTATCATGCAGTTGGTGAACACAATGGGGCTTGGGGGGTTATGGTGAGACCAAACGGAAGCACACAGAACTGGTAGTGACTGGCTCCCTGCCTGCAACAGAGGTATCTTCTGGAGCATCTGTTAATTTTGATATTAATTATCTGATATTCAGGTCTATCGAGCTCATCTAGTCGTCCTTCTGAAGAAAGGGAAGGATGGACTGAACTGTGACCATCCTGAATTTGGTATCTTTTATCAATTTGTTCAGGTAAGTTAGGTCCAGCATGGGCCTGAGGTCCACTGTTTTCCCTTGGGACTAAAAAGAATTGGGAGTAAATCCAAGATCCGGGTTCATCCAAGGGAACCTCCTGGATGACTTTTTTTTAGTTCAACTTTGCAATTTTCAAAGCTGCCGCCTCCTTCTGATTGGGTGGAACATCGGGGAGGTGGTGTGTTGGGTTGGGGAAATTTAAAAAGGGAATGGAATAACCTCTGGATATACTTCCTTGCACCAATCGGTCGTTCATGATGGCTAACCAGGCTTTTAGATGTAAGGAGCAATGTCCCCACACTGCCTCCAGAGATTGACAATCAGGCAGTGCTTCAGGGATGCTGCAAGGATTTCTCCAAAGGAGAATCCCGAGACCCCTGAATCAGTGAACCTTCTCTACCACAAGGATGGCATCTACTACTCTAATTATTTCCCCATGCCCCTGGGGGAAAAATCTCAGTAAGCCTCCTGGAAACACAACTTTCCCCCAAGCTGATTCCTGGAGAAGGACCTTTGCAGGGTAGAGAAACGGATCCCAACAGCAGACAAGGGCTTTCCGTCTTTCTCACTGCAGGAGTGTGTGTCTTGTACTGTCAGTCCAAAGAGGGAGAAATTGTCAAAGGGGGCATTGACAAACGATGCCTTAAAGGGTTCCGCAATATCACATGGCCGTGTCCAAGCAAGATGCTGAATGCAGTGCTGGAACAGGTCATTGTAGAGGTACCCTCAACTGCGTGAGAGAGGAGCCTCATGGACACATTGGAAATGGACTGCAGAATGGCCATATGGGAGGAGAATAAGTACCGTCCCTCTGCCATCATGTCCTGGGGGCCAGAGCTAGAGAGTTCCACAAGCATGTTCCTCTGTAACCTTGAAAATTGGGAGAGGTAGTTAAAACGCTCAAAGGGTAAACGTGGAAGAAGCGTAGAACTTTTTCCAAATCTGTCCATAGCCTAGACTCCCTGTTAGGGGGATGGACAGCAGAGTTTTCCTGGGCAAGCTCTTTCTTGGTGGCCACAGCAACCACCATGGAATCTAATGGAAAACCCTTCGTCGAGTGGGGTCTATCCTGAGGTGCACTGGGAATTTTGTCAGCTCTCTTTGGTATCTGCTCTACATGGTCTTGTTCCTTCCATACCCTTGCAGACGCTAGGTCCACTAGAGGGTCTGCAGTGGGGGGACGACACCCAGGATGTACATGGGCCTGTCCCAAAAGTCTCCAGGAGCAGACTCATTTGGGGTGGGGTTTGGGACAGACCAACCACCTCTCTGAAGAAGGCTTTCCAAAATGTCTTCAATGGATACATCAGGTGGAGATCTACGGAACCCCTCCCTTCAAAGTCCGTGTCTGTCATGAGCAATTCCTCTGGGGAATCTAGGTGCCCTCTTTTGCACCTTTTCTTCCCAGAAGCTTCCTTGGTGGGGTGCCCCAGAGAGGTGTTGGAAGAAGACTGGGCTTCCACAAGTGGTAGAGACTGTAGGCCCTAATGGGCCAGCTGCCCCGGTGCAGAAATAAGGTCTCTGGCACAGAGATCAGGAGGGGAAGGGGTGGATCAGATATGTAGGAGCCGGAGGTCTCCTAGGAATGTAGATGACCCTCTCCACCACCTCGAAGAGTTCCAAGGAAACATCCCCTGCCCAGAAGGGTCAGGAACAGACTGCCCCCAGTCACCAGCAGCCTTCTGCTCCACAAGGGGAGAGTTGGAGCTGAGCTGTCAAATGCCTAGGCACTGAGGGGAAGCGACAGCTCTGAAAACTTCAAATCAAAGTCATCCCACCCCGGACTCGACAATAAATGCTTTGGCTCCAAGACGCATTCAGCCTTGATGCAGTTGTAACCAAGTGAGTCAAGGAAGCAGTCGGGCTCAAAGAAGTAAAGACTACAGGATCCGATGAACCAGCTGCAAGGACTGGCGGATCTCTGAGCTATGAAGCGGCAGGCCAGATTGCAGAAGGAGATACTATTTTGCAGGGGGGGAGCTCTGCTTGCAGATCCCATGGGGTACAGCGGTAGAATGAAACCATCTGAATCTGCATACAGAGAACCTTCCTCATCAATCTGCCCACCTCATTCTCAGACAGGCTCCAACAGGACCTGATGGAAGAGGAAACAGATGAAGGTCTGGAGTAATGTCTGGGAGAGGCATCCTGAGGAGACATGCTCAGCACCACAAGTCCCGCCCTGAAGATGTGACCGGGACACTGGACGGAGAGGTAGTTGCAGAGATCGAAACCTTGGGACTCTGCTCTGAGGTTCTCAGGGCCTTTTTAGGAAGCTCCGAAAAATAAGATGGAGGTATCTGGAGACCGACCATTTCTTAGGATCCCTGGCCTTCTCTGAATTTTTGGCTGGGGTCTGAGTCCCTAAGACAGAAGTAACAGCTGTAGAAGGAGTGGGAATAAGGCCTTTAAGAACCAGCTCGTTTCTTCTGTCTGCAATGGCCCGTGGGAGGAAGGCCTTGCAGATAGAACAAGCCACCTCAAGGTGGGCAGGACCCAAACAATAAATGCACTCCCTGTGGGCATCAGATACAAATATGTTGTGCCCACAAGGAAGTGCATTTTTTAAATCCAACAGGCTTGTCGGATTTCTCCAACATGGTAAAGGAAAGGGAAAGAAGAATGGAGGACAGAGGACAAAAAAAGGCACAATGATAAACATGGTAGGGACAACTACAGGCTGACTTTTTTTTTTTTTTTTTTTAATTTTAGAAAGTGAAAGTTAGGGTAGGTTTTAAAGCAAGACTGGCCAAAGGCCACTAGGCCATTTACGATTATTGAAGAAAACTGCTGGAAAAAAGCACCCATATAGGAGCGCTAACCAGACCACAATGCTTTGCTGATGCGCAGCAAATGAGATCCGAGTTATCAGGGAGGAGCGAGGCAGTATGGGTAGGATGGGAGGAGCTCTAGCTTGGAAGCTTTAGCTTGCTAACGGCCGAGTCTTCTCTGAGGTCGGAATTGAGACACACATGAAAATGATTTATGAAGACTAAAAAGACAACATCACATCTATAAGAATCAATCAGAGGAGGTTAGAAAGGATTGGGAAAATAGATTGTTGATTGCTTATCCAAAGAAACATTGGGGGGCTACATATGTAAGTCTCCCAAATATACAACAACGTCTAGAAGATTTAGGATCTTTGTTTGGAAGTGTTTACACAGATATTTTTATACCCCAAGTAGACTCCAAAGTATTTTTCCTCAGGTGTACAGCAAATGTTGGAGGTGCGATGGGGATGAAAGCGATAATTGGGAATGTATTTTCTGGGAGTGTAATGAGTTGGCAGACTTTTAAAGATTCCCTGCAGACTGCTCTGTTGGAGATGTTGGGTGAGCAAATTGGTGAAACTAAGGAAATTATTTTTTTGAGCTACGATACAGAATAGGAATTGCCTAGACATAGTAAAGCCTTGCTGAGTCTAATTATGATGGCTACCGAAAAAGCAATTACTAGAAAATGGAAAACAAAGTCCAAAACAACTTTACTAGAAGTAGCAAAGATAGTAAGAGATAAAACAACTGGAACTGGGATCTTTAGAAAAGGGTAGGAGCAAATTACATAGGAAAAAACGGGAAGTGTGGGATCAATACATGCAGAGTAGGAAAAAGGTTTAAAAAAATTTAGGATTTTGATGAGCTATGTAATTGCTGACTGACAACGACTGGATAGATTATAAGAGATGTATAATGTTTGCAGCTACAGTTGTGCTGGCGTGGTTTGTAACACTATTTGCAATTGAGATTGTGTCAGTATGGTTTATTTGCATTAATAAAAACATAAAAGACTGCCCATGTCATACACAATTTAATAAAAATGTTTCTTGTTTAAAAAAAACGAAGTAGAAAGAATGATATTTCAAACTAGATATCCATACAAAGGAATATTAGAGAAAGTTCCAGATAAAATAAGTCATTTCTTTACATAACTACTATAAAGGACTCCAAGGTGCACTAGAGCATGTTCTTTTTCTCTAAATTAAGTGCTACACTAACATTCTTTATGGAAAGTTAAATTTGCTTTTTCTCTCATCAGGCTAGGCAAAGTCGGCACACAGCATAAACAACTCAATGCCACAATGAAATAAAAAGATTAAAATAGACATTAAAAGTCAAAGCATAGGAAAGACTCCTGGTTTAGATGGGCTGCCAATTGGACATTTGGAAATTAGTAGAGAGTGTACTAGTCAAACTGTGGTTAAATTTGTTCAGTGCTATTATAGATGGTGGGATATTCCTACATAAGGGAAGGAGGCAGTAATTGTGTTAATTACTAAACAAGGGAAGGATCTGACAGATTTGAAGTCTTACAAACCTATATCTAAATTAAAGTAAGACTACCAAATTGTCAAACACTTGCTAAAATTCTGCCTTTAATAAGCCCTGATCAATGTGGATTTGTGGAAGGAAAACCAATAATTTAAAATATCCTGAAAGCCCTACTGATTCAAAAGGGAGGCTGAACTAAAGGGAAGATCACTGACGCTGGTTGGTTTAAAATGCAGAAAATATCTTTGACAGAGTTAGTGGATGCTATTCAACAGCAGTTTTGAGAGTGCACGACTTCTTACAAGGATGGAGCAAGGTCTTTTTTTTTACAATACACTGGGGGCAACAGCCTATTTAACAGATGGACGATTATCAATACATAATTAGTACTCAGAGGGACCAGACAAAGCTAACCCTTATCTCCTCTTCTTTTTGCCTTGAACTTAAGACACTCGGGGGTAAAAGGGTTCATTTGGAGAAATAACATGGAGAAACTGGTACTATTTGCAGATGATATCACTCTGCATACCTAAGGGCATGGCCTAGATGTGGCACTCAGTATCTTTAAAGTAATGTACTTCTTTATCACGGTTTAAAAATCAAAGATAAAATTAAAGCAACAGTGGTAAATTATACCCAGCCACTTAAATTATAGATCAGATGGCACAACGGTTAAGGTGTTCGCCTCCCATGCACAAGGTTCGATCCTGACCTTTGGCCAATGTCTGTATGAAGTTTGCATGTTCTACATGCATCTCTGTGAGAAGTTTTGTCACACCTCTCATAAACATGCTGAATGCTTCAAACTCAAACTCACCCAAGAATGGAGAAGAGGGCTGCAGCACAAACTCTACATGGGGCCAATAAGAACTGCTGTACAGATTAAACACTTTGAGCATCAACTGTGGGGCTCACTATCCTTAAAACAGGTAAATACAGACTACAGACTGCACACCATGTCAGAGCTAGCCACCTGAAAGTGTAAAACTTGGCTCTAGATGATTTAATCATGTTGACGAACGTCGTAAAAAACTGGCACAGGTATTTGCTGGTGATAAGTGAGTTAAGGACCTAGCCTATCCTGGCATATGCCAGGGAACCATGCTAACAGTGGGAGTGGTCACTGAGACACTTGTGTAGCATGTGCCTGCCATAAAGCCCAGCAGCTCTGGGTCAATAAGCTACTGACTTGCCGGTGTCCAGTTGCCTAACTTGGGTTACCCGGGATAGCGCTGTTGAGTGAAAGCTGGTTGTACAACTAATCAACCTGCCAAACATGAACTAAGAATTGCTACACTCAATGTAGGTTCACTGACAGGATGCAGCTTGGAAGTGGATGACATGATGTAAGGAGGAGGATGGACATCCTATGTATCCAGGCAGTGCTGCAAAGCTACTTGGATTAGAATCCAAAGTCTATTTACTTAGGAGGAGACAGCTGTAGGAATTGTGGTAAGGAAGAAGCTTCAGAACACAGTAAGTGACCTCTTGACATCTGTGGTTTTCTGGAAAATCACTGAGTGTTGAAGTCACTAAATAATGACATACATTTGAATTTCATACTTCATATCCTTCAGAAAATGCATGCCAATGCTACTCCTTCAGAAAATGCATGCCAATGCTACTCCTATTATAAATGTAAGAAAGTTGCTGGAATAAAAACAGTATTTAAAAGGTATCCCTGTTTTAGGGCCTTTGTCCAAGATTACTTTAGGCTTTGTCCAGATTTCTTGTTTTACAAGATTAAGGGGTACGAATGCAGACTCAAGCAGATAGAATTCAATGTGTGTTGGCAGCTTACATGTTAGAAGCCAAATCAGAATACAAGATAGGAAGTAAATTAACAAGTTGTTGTGACTTTCGGCTTTTCCCGATTAGGGGTCGCCACAGCTGAACTCAGGTCCGCTAATGACTGGCAGTTGATTTTTACGTACAGAGTTGCCAGCCCTGACGTACAACCTTCAACGAAGGTACGCCCATTCATGCGTGTATCCACGCAGAAGACACTCTAACAGAGTCGAACCGGACAGCGTCTTACTGTGAGGCGACAACGCTACTGCAGCACCACCACCGCGGACAAGTAAAGCACATTAATGGAGGCTACAGCTCAACCAAGATAATGCAGAGAAAGTTAAGAATGCCTGGAGTCAACTAGCAGGTAAACAGATCTTGAAAGAAGAATGAGGGGAAATCTGCATCTTTACAAATTCCAGAAATGTTCAAATATTTGCATGGAAACGTTTGCAAAGGCACTTTTACACACAAACTAGGGTAGCATATTTCTTTACAAGAACTGGATCCAATTGGAGGTGTGAAGATACTGAAAGTGGAACTTGACAACAACACACATTCTAGGGCAATTTAAATCTGGACAGTTACAAAAAAAGATCTGCAGACGTCAATAGCATAGCGAACATCTACTCCAAACGTGGAAATGAGGCTATAAAATTATCAAAGGCTGAACTACCTCTACTAAGTCCAATATTAATAGTGGCTGAAAAGGCAATCACAAAAAAATGGAAGAGTAATAGTAGTCCAATGCTTCAGGATGTCATTAATAACATGGAATATTTTAAAGAAATCGAGCTAAAACTATGGCATACAACAAAAATGAAATTCTTAGTTAAACTGGAATTAGCAAAGCCTTACTCAAGAAGTAAAAATCTTACGGCATCATGTGGATATTGCAAAATAGAAGAATACAGGAACTGCACAAAAAGGGATAGGTGCTTTGAAACTGAAAAAGACAAACGTTTAGGAAAACAGGGTCACTTTGTACATAGTTATTTCCATTTCAACAGAGTTTAGTTCTGGCTGAACACTGCGATAGGTTAAATCTGAGTACAGTAAAACTAGGCTTCATAAGCAAATGGAGATTCAATCCTATAAAATGCACAAACATTTTGTAAAAATGTTGGCCCTAGGTATAACCTGGAAAATGAAGATAATAGATGGACAAACATGAAATTTGTAAACAAAAGGCCAGTGTGTAATAGAAAATGCATCATGACTGAGGAGTGCACACTCACTCTATGTATTCACAATTTGCAGAGATAAAGCATTGGTAAATTAAAATAAAATAAATAAAATGTTCCTCTTGGAAAGTTCCTACAATAATTTGCAAAACAACTCCCTTACGAATGCAGTGAGAATGCAAACACATTCAGTTTCCTAACCAAGCACAATCATTTTCAGGGGAAAAAAAAAAAAAGTTTTCTTCATAAAACAAAGTTGGGAGGGCTTTCCTCAATGGGGACTTAATGGCCCAGTTCCTGAAGACTGTTTCACGGGGCCTGCCAAAGCAGCACTCTCTTCAGTGATGGAAAAGCTCTTGATCACTTTGTGCTCCAACTATACTTTTATGGAGAGCTGCTAGAGTGCATGGAAGGTACCTGTAGCCTTGTGAGGCTGGCAGATTGCACTAAGGGTCAGCTGCAGTGGAGACAGGACCTATACAGCTTAGGCTATAGTAACAATGAACTATTTTTGAACTTCTTTTTTCTTCAGGCACCTCCATAAATGGGCTCTGCTGGACGGGTTAACCTGGTTACAAAAACATATACATACAAAAAATAAAAACTAAAACTAAAAAATTTCTGCATCAATTATGTCCCATCTAAATGGCTAACATATACATTTACTACACAAAAACTTTGTACCCTCCACCTAAACTGCAGCTCTTCCATGTTCTATCATTACACAAATCGCACACTACATTTCTAACTACAACAAAGAATGCGAGGACGGGAATAGTTCCTCCCCCACAGAGTACCACATTTATAACCTCATATTCTTTCAGTTTTTATTTTATAAATACACCATACGATCTCAGGTCTCTGTCACAGTCAGCCTCTCTCAAACTACAAAAAAGAGCCTGTAAAGCCTTTCATTGATACAAGTACTTTGGCCATATCCATGAAGACATATGCTGTACCACTAAGAAGCTGACAGCCTCTCTCATCCCACTTACAAAATATGAATTTGAAGTCTAACTTGCTACATTTTTTTTAGTACTGACACAATTAAAACAAAACCTTTGGTTTGATCACATACAAAATCCAAGTACACATTTTTGGACTGTTTTCTTAAAACAGGCCCAAGCCACACCACACAGGCCAGTCTCACCACTGATTAACCACACCACACAGGCCAGTCTCACCACTGATTAACTGCTTATCTAGACAGGACTGGTACTGTGGTGCTACAATAAGCATGGCTACCTTAAACCTCTTACTTCTCTGGTTCTCTTCCTGGTTGGTTGCCTGCATATTTTTGAGCAAGTTTTTTGCCAGGACTTTAGTTTCCTATCACATCCCACACACATCCCACAATATGACCAAGGCAAACTGGTGACCCTCTAAAGTGTATGGTAAGCACCTGTGTGCATCCCTAAGATGGATTAGCATCCCATTCAGTAACAATTCTCTGGGCTATGCCTGCTGCTTGCTGGGATAAGCTCTGCCCCTGGCTCTTAACATAATACAGCAGGCATCAAAAATAAATTATCTATAATACTTCTCGTCTTATCTTGCACCAATATCAAACTCCATCCAATTTCCACATGTGTATAAGAAATGTCTTTTTCCAGTTCATTAAACAATTAATGGCAACAGTCAAATTCATATCCCTTCACCCATACAAACATTTTAAAAATTATTTTTCCGCACCTCCCCTTCCTTTCCACCCTTTCCTCAGACATTAAACTTCTCATGGCACATGCCTTCATCTTCCAATTCCAAGCAGTCCAAATGTTTGTATTCATTAGTCACAGCAATGTGTTTTTATAGAGTAAATTGTTACAAGCACATTTTTTTGTACTTAATCTTTTTTCTCCGTATTTCTCTAGACCCCCCCCCATGACTCCTGCATTCACAGCTTCTTCCTTTGCACTCACCTTCCAGTCACTTACACATACCACTAAGCCCTCTGTTGGTTCAGCCTTTGATTTTACAGTTCCTTTGTTACTGCTGCTGCTGTTTGGAATGTTTGCAATACCTAGGCCTCTAAACAAACGAAGGCCTCAGTGTCACAGGCTTGTTGATTTTCATTTTCACTTCTGAAATGTTATCATCATGCAGCACTTTGTGGGGCTGAACAAACGAAGGCCTCAGTGTCACAGGCTTGTTGATTTTCATTTTCACTTCTGAAATGTTATCATCATGCAGCACTTTGTGGGGCTGAACAAGATAAACACCCTCTATCATCCCTACCCGTAAACATTGCATTTGGTAAATACTGTACATCACTGTTTCTCATAGTAATGCATGTAAAATTATGCTAACTGAAAAATCAAACAGTCTGTCATGGAATGGAATTAGTTTAAGTGTTGTTGTGTGAATTACACACACCACACTACATAAACTCCTGAGGCTGTCTTGACCTCATAAAAACAAATAAAAAAAATTAAAAAGCAGTTATTTTTGATCAGTAGTACTCACTCTTCCATCACTTACACAGAAAAATGCCATCTCCTACCTTCAAGTCTATAATCATATAACATATAATATTTTACTGTCCTGCAGCTCACATCTCAGTTTTCAAACACAGTAGGAGATCTTTTTGCCAGTGTTTTCAGTTATGGCTGGACTCTAGCGTTTCTTCCCTGCTATCAAGAAAATCACTCCGTAAAAGAGGTCTGTTCAAATTTTAAATATTCCATCCAAAAACCTAAATTACACCCATTTTTTTTGTCCTTAAAACTAGTTAACTTTTTGTTTGGTCCCCTTTGTGTGTCCCTGGCTGCCTACAAGCTGCTCTCTAGGTATGCTCATATAGCTCCAACTTATTCTGATGTCCCAGGTTCTGGGACTACACCAGTGATAGGTGCAGAAGGGGAGGTGGGTCAAATCTGAATAGGCAGCAGTACTACAAATCCTGTCCTACATGCAAATATATTTTTTTACATGCACTAACAAGGCAGAACGCCTGGCATAACGAGCATACACCACGTTACAGTTCTAGAACCCAGGACATGCCAAAAAGCTAATGGCTCTCTGCCTTATGATTATGGCACTGTCCCCACCAGCAATGCTGGATGGAATTGTAGGCAGAAGCCCCTCCCTGCTGCAGTCATAGGTAGGTACTAGGCTATTAGCCCTAGGGCCTATATAAGCCTAGCCAAAAAGGTACCCTGGCGTTCGCCATCCAAGAAAATTATTTACCTGTGCCTCTGTCGAGCAGAGCCACAGAACTGATCCCCGGGGTGAATTTCCTATTTCCCATCCAATCATCAAGATTTTTCTTGAAGAGTGCTAATGAGGAGCTTTGTTTGATATTGATAGGTAGTTTGTTCCAGAGTATGGGAAGTCTCTGGGACAGGAATCTATCTCTCCAGCATGTTCTGTTTATTGTGGTGACAAGGTTTAGGTCCCTAGAGCGTGTAGTTTGGAGGGATTGGAATTTCTTTAAGTGGAGCATGTCCAACAGCTCTGGGTTTGACATAGCTTTGTATGTTAGGCAGAGATCGCCTCTGAGTACGCAATAAGAGACGGAGTAAAGCTGGTGTTTTTTGAGATGGTCTGCGTAGGGCATCTGTTTGAGGCCAGTAATCCTCTTTGTGAGGTACTTCGGTAGCAAAATGCCACTCTTCATCACACGCTTCCCAGAGCCTCAGTCACTAGACAAACTCTGATTGGCCTGAGTAAGACCCAACCACTGTCCCTGCAAGTCATGGAACTCAAAAATATTTAACTTCTTATGCAAAAGAAAAGCCCTCAAATTTTTAGCCATACAGATGCAAATTTCAGAAAAACAAAACGTGAAGTCACAAGAGCAGATCCATTAGTGAAGTCTAATGGTGCTTGGTGAACATAAGTGGTAATACATAATGGTGAATACTAGCCTCAGTCAATAACAGTATAGAATAAGAAATGTCTGAAGAGTGTTCTTGACAGGGGCAAGCTCCTTGTGTCCAAAATCCTTGATATATTTTATTAGCGTCACCCAGATGTCATGAAAACCAGTGCAATTAAAGAAATCATACATTCAATTGCAATCATGACTTTGGGATGGGATGGATGCAGGGACTTGTCCCAGCAAATAAAAATTATATAGTATAGTTCTTGTTGTGTCTTTTGGCTTTTCCCGGTTTGGGGTCGCCATGGTGGAACTCCGGTCCGCTAATGATTGGCAGTAGATTTTTACGTGCCGAGCTGCTGGCCCTGATGCACAACCTTCAGTGAAGGTACGCCCATTCACGCACGTCTCCACACAGAACACGCTCTAGCTGAGAAACGAACAGGACAACGTCTTACTGTGAGGGTATAGTGCTGCAGTAAATTAGTTTCCAACAACAAACCACACATATACACTGCTTTCCGAGTACACTATATTGATTCTTCAGTCCCTGAAGATGTGCATACACTGTTCCCAGAATCACCATTTCCAGCCTTGGATTATTTGTCTTTACTGCAGTCAGGGTGCTATTGCAGGGGTGATCCCCTGTACCTCTCTGACCTATAAACTTTTACCTTTACTGATAAGGTAAGCCCTTTTCCCTGAATCTTTACCTTGAATGGATGTGCCCAAGCATAAATTTTAGCTCAGTTCCACATACTTCTGCTAATGTCTGCTGCTAGTGTCTTGCTACTTTTTCTTTATATCATACATCCTTTTCCTCAGCTGGCTGCTACTTCATGTATGGTCTGCTCCAATTTCCACAACATATAGCATCCTATTTCTTTTTCAGACCATCTATTAACACATCACTCATTTCATCTGCTTCCTCAATCTCCAAGCCAGGCTGAACAACACACAGGGATTGATCCCTGACTGAGACCTAGGCAACTGGAGCTTGACTACAGGCCCTGACAATGAAGATGCCAGGTGGGGAGAGGGAAGAAACTGAAGGGTGTGGTTTTCTCATCTCTCCTAGAGTGAGGAAGGAGGTTGCAAGGACATGGCGGCATACTGGTAGTGTTAACTTTCAGGAAGATCACCATTTGTGCCTCAATAGTGACAGAACTGCTTGGAGGGGAAAATCCTTTGCAGGAGTGAATTTATGTATATATATGTGTGTGTATATACACACACACATAGACATACATACATACATACATACATACACACACCAGTTGCCTAGGCCTCAGTCAGGGATCAATCCCTGTGTGTTGTTCATTATACAGTACAATGCCCCTTTTGGTATGCACCTAACAAGACATCTACAACAACTGGAAAGGCCACAGAAATACCTCACAAAGAGGATTACTGACCTCAAACAGATGCCCTATGCAGACAGTCTCAAAAAACTGCAGCTTTACTCTGTTGCATATCGCCTACTCAGAGGCGATCTCTGCCTAACACACAAAGCTATGTCAAACCCAGAGCTTTTAGACATGCTCCACTTAAAGAAATCCCAATCCCTACGGGCTACACAGTCTAGGGACCTAAACCTTGTCACCACAATAAACAGAACATGCTGGAGGAATAGATTACTGTCCCAGAGACTTCCCATACTCTGGAACAAACTACCTATCTGTATCAAACAAAGCTCCTCATTAGTGCTCTTCAAGAAAAATCTTGATGATTGGATGGGAGATAGGAAATTCACCCTGGGGATCACTTCTGTGGCTCTGCTCGACAGTGGCAAAGGAAAATAATTTTCTTGGGTGGCAAAAGCCAGGGTACCTTTGGCTAGGCTTATATAGGCCCTAGGGCCAATAGCCTAGTACCTACCTATATATATATATATATATATATATATATATATATATATATATATATATATATATATATATATACACATACACACACACACACACACACACACACACACATATATGCCAGGTGCATACCAGTAGGGACAGAAGAAAAGAAAAATAATTGAACTATTATTATTTATTTATTTATTCCAGTTTGATGACCAGGGAGGTCCGCTGGGCTTGGGGGGCCATTTTCAGTGGAGGCCCAGGGAGAAAAGCTCCACAACACAAAGTTTACTTACACGAATAGTTTCAAAGACAGTTTGCATTACAAACAACAGGTTGCATTAAAAAAAAAAAAAAAAAACAATTACATAGGAAAAAACGGGAAGTGTGGCATCAATACATGCAGAGGAGGAACAAGGTTTAAAAAAATTTAGGATTTTGATGAGCTATGTAATTGCTGACTGACGACTGGATAGATTATAAGAGATGTATAATGTTTGCAGCTACAGTTGTGCTGGCATGGTTTGTAACACTATTTGCAATTGAGATTGTGTCAGTATGGTTTATTTGCATTAATAAAAACATAAAAGACTGCCCATGTCATACACAATTTAATAAAAATGTTTCTTGTTTAAAAAAAAAAAACGAAGTAGAAAGAATGATATTTCAGACTAGGTATCCATACAAAGGAATATTAGAGAAAGTTCCAGATAAAATACGTCATTTCTTTACATAACTACTATAAAGGACTCCAAGGTGCACCAGAGCATGTTCTTTTTCTCAAAATGAAGTGCTACACTAACATTCTTTATGGAAAGTTAAATTTGCTTTTTCTCTCATCAGGCTAGGCAAAGTCAGCACACAGCATAAACAACTCAATGCCACAATGAAATAAAAAGATTAAAATAGACATTAAAAGTCAAAGCATAGGAAAAACTCCTGGTTTAGATGGGTTGCCAATTGGACATTTGGAAATTAGTAGAGAGTGTACTAGTCAAACTGTGGTTAAATTTGTTCAGTGCTATTATAGATGGTGGGATATTCCTACATATGGGAAGGAGGAAGTAATTGTGTTAATTACTAAACAAGGGAAGGATCTGACAGATTTGAAGTCTTGCAAACCTATATCTAAATTAAAGTAAGACTACAAAATTGTCAAACACTTGCTAAAAATCTGCCTTTAATAAGCCCTGATCAATGTGGATTTGTGGAAGGAAAACCAATATTTTAAAATATCCTGAAAGCCCTACTGATTCAAAAGGGAGGCTGAACTAAAGGGAAGATCACTGATGCTGGTTGGTTTAAAATGCAGAAAATATCTTTGACAGAGTTAGTGGATGCTATCCAACAGCAGTTTTGAGAGTGCACGACTTCTCACAAGGATGGAGCAAGGTCTTTTTTTTTTACAATATACTGGGGGCAACAGCCTATTTAACAGATGGACGATTATCAATACATAATTAGTACTCAGAGGGACCAGACAAAGCTAACCCTTATCTCCTCTTCTTTTTGCCTTGAACTTAAGACACTCGGGGGTAAAAGGGTTCATTTGGAGAAATAACATGGAGAAACTGGTACTATTTGCAGATGATATCACTCTGCATACCTAAGAGCATGGCCTAGATGTGGCACTCAGTATCTTTAAAGTAATGTACTTCTTTATCACGGTTTAAAAATCAAAGATAAAATTAAAGCAACAGTGGTAAATTATACCCAGCCACTTAAATTATAGATCAGATGGCACAATGGTTAAGGTGTTCGCCTCCCATGCACAAGGTTCGATCCTGACCTTTGGCCAATGTCTGTATGAAGTTTGCATGTTCTACATGCATCTCTGTGAGAAGTTTTGTCACACCTCTCAAAAACATGCTGAATGCTTCAAACTCAAACTCACCCAAGAATGGAGAAGAGGGCTGCAGCACAAACTCTACATGGTGCCAATAAGAACTGCTGTACAGATTAAACACTTTGAGCATCAACTGTGGGGCTCACTATCCTTAAAACAGGTAAATACAGACTACAGACTGCACACCATGTCAGAGCTAGCCACCTGAAAGTGTAAAACTTGGCTCTAGATGATTTAATCATGTTGTGACGTCGTAAAAAACTGGCACAGGTATTTGCTGGTGATAAGTGAGTTAAGGACCTGGCCTATCCTGGCATATGCCAGGGAACCATGCTAACAGTGGGAGTGGTCACCGAGACACTTGTGTAGCATGTGCCTGCCATAAAGCCCAGCAGCTCTGGGTCAATAAGCTACTGACTTGCCAGTGTCCAGTTGCCTAACTTGGGTTACCCGGGATAGCGCTGTTGAGTGAAAGCTGATTGTACAACCAATCAACCTGCCAAACATGAACTAAGAATTGCTACTCTCAATGTAGGTTCACTGACGGGATGCAGCTTGGAAGTGGATGACATGATGTAAGGAGGAGGATGGACATCCTATGTATCCAGGCAGTGCTGCAAAGCTACTTGGATTAGAATCCAAAGTCTATTTACTTAGGAGGAGACAGGTGTAGGAATTGTGGTAAGGAAGAAGCTTCAGAACACAGTAAGTGACCTCTTGACATCTGTGGTTTTCTGGAAAATCACTGAGTGTTGAAGTCACTAAATAAAGACATACATTTGAATTTCATACTTCATATCCTTCAGAAAATGCATGCCAATGCTACTCCTATTATAAATGTAAGAAAGTTGCTGGAATAAAAACAGTATTTAAAAGGTGTCCCTGTTTTAGGGCCTTTGTCCAAGATTACTTTAGGCTTTGTCCAGATTTCTTCTTTTACAAGGTTAAGGGGTACGAATGCAGACTCAAGCAGATAGAATTCAATGCGTGTTGGCAGCTTACATGTTAGAAGCCAAATCAGAATATAAGATAGGAAGTAAATTAACAAGTTGCTGTGACTTTCAGCTTTTCCCGGTTAGGGGTCGCCACAGCTGAACTCCGGTCCGCTAATGACTGGCAGTTGATTTTTACGTTAAGAGTTGCCAGCCCTGACGTACAACCTTCAACGAAGGTACGCCCATTCATGCATGTCTCCATGCAGAAGACGCTCTAACAGAGTCGAACCGGACAGCGTCTTACTGTGAGACGACAACGCTACCGCAACACCACCACCGCGGACAAGTAAAGCAAATTAATGGAGGCTACAGCTCAACCAAGATAATGCAGAGAAAGTTAAGAATGCCTGGAGTCAACTAGCAGGTAAACAGATCTTGAAAGAAGAATAAGGGGAAATCTGCATCTTTACAAATTCCAGAAATGTTCAAATATTTGCATGGAAACGTTTGCAAAGGCACTTTTACACACAAACTAGGGTAGCATATTTCTTTACAAGAACTGGATCCAATTGGAGGTGTGAAGATACTGAAAGTGGAACTTGACAACAACACACATTCTAGGGCAATTCAAATCTGGACAGTTACAAAAAAAGATCTGCAGACGTCAATAGCACAGCGAACATCTACTCCAAACGTGGAAATGAGGCTATAAAATTATCAAAGGCTGAACTACCTCTACTAAGTCCAATATTAATAGTGGCTGAAAAGGCAATCACAAAAAATGGAAGAGTAATAGTAGTCCAATGCTTCAGGATGTCATTAATAACATGGAATATTTTAAAGAAATCGAGCTTAAACTATGGCATACAACAAAAATGAAATTCTTAGTTAAACTGGAATTAGCAAAGCCTTACTCAAGAAGTAAAAATCTTACGGCATCATGTGGATATTGCAAAATAGAAGAATACAGGAACTGCACAAAAAGGGATAGGTGCTTTGAAACTGAAAAAGAAAAACGTTTAGGAAAACAGGGTCACTTTGTACATAGTTATTTCCATTTCAACAGAGTTTAGTTCTGGCTGAACACTGCGATAGGTTAAATCTGAGTACAGTAAAGCTAGGCTTCATAAGCAAATGGAGATTCAATCCTATAAAATGCACAAACATTTTGTAAAAATGTTGGCCCTAGGTATAACCTGGAAAATAGATGGACAAACATGAAATTTGTAAACAAAAGGCCAGTGTGTAATAGAAAATGCATCATGACTGAGGAGTGCACACTCACTCTATGTATTCACAATTTGCAGAGATAAAGCATTGGTAAATTAAAATAAAATAAATAAAATGTTCCTCTCTGGAAAGTTCCTACAATAATTTACAAAACAACTCCCTTACGAATGCAGTGAGAGTGCAAACACATTCAGTTTCCTAACCAAGCACAATCATTTTCAGGAAAAAAAAAAGTTTTCTTCATAAAACAAAGTTGGGAAGGCTTTCCTCAATGGGGACTTATTGGCCCAGTTCCTGAAGACTGTTTCACGGGGCCTGCCAAAGCAGCACTCTCTTCAGTGATGGAAAAGCTCTTGATCACTTTGTGCTCCAACTATACTTTTATGGAGAGCTGCTAGAGTGCATGGAAGGTACCTGTAGCCTTGTGAGGCTGGCAGATTGCACTAAGGGTCAGCTGCAGTGGAGACAGGACCTATACAGCTTAGGCTATAGTAACAATGAACTATTTTTGAACTTCTTTTCTCTTCAGGCACCTCCGTAAATGGGCTCTGCTGGACGGGTTAACCTGGTTACAAAAACATATACATAAATAAAATAAAAACTAAAAAATTTCTGCATCAATTATGTCCCATCTAAATGACTAACATATACATTTATTACACAAAAACTTTGTACCCTCCACCTAAACTGCAGCTCTTCCATGTTCTATCATTACACAAATCGCACACTACATTTCTAACACTACAACAAAGAATGCGAGGACGGGAAGAGTTCCTCCCCCACAGAGTACCACATTTCTAACCTCATATTCTTTCAGTTTTTATTTTATAAATACACCATACGATCTCAGGTCTCTGTCACAGTCAGCCTCTCTCAAACTACAAAAAAGAGCCTGTAAAGCCTTTCATTGATACGAGTACTTTGGCTATATCCATGAAGACATATGCTGTACCACTAAGAAGCTGACAGCCTCTCTCATCCCACTTACAAAATATGAATTTGAAGTCTAACTTGCTACATTTTTTTTAGTACTGACACAATTAAAACAAAACCTTTGGTTTGATCACATACAAAATCCAAGTACACATTTTTGGACTGTTTTCTTAAAACAGGCCCAAGCCACACCACACAGGCCAGTCTCACCACTGATTAACTGCTTATCTAGACAGGATTGGTACTGTGGTGCTACAATAAGCATGGCTACCTTAAACCTCTTACTTCTCTGGTTCTCTTCCTGGTTGGTTGCCTGCATATTTTTGAGCAAGTTTTTTGCCAGGTCTTTAGTTTCCATCACATCCCACAATATGACCAAGGCAAACTGGTGACCCTCTAAAGTGTATGGTAAGCACCTGTGTGCATCCCTAAGATGGATTAGCATCCCATTCAGTAACAATTCTCTGGGCTATGCCTGCTGCTTGCTGGGATAAGCTCTGCCCCTGGCTCTTAACATAATACAGCAGGCATCACAAATAAATTATCTATAATACTTCTTGTCTTATCTTGCACCAATATCAAACTCCATCCAATTTCCACATATGTAGAAGAAATGTCTTTTTCCAGTTCATTAAACAATTAATGGCAACAGTCAAATTCATATCCCTTCACCCATACAAACATTTAAAAAATTATTTTTCCACACCTCCCCTTCCTTTCCACCATTTCCTCAGACATTAAACTTGTCATGGCACATGCCTTCATCTTCCAATTCCAAGCAGTCCAAATGTTTGTATTCATTAGTCACAGCAATGTGTTTTTATAGAGTAAATTGTTACAAGCACATTGTTTTGTACTTAATCTTTTTTCTCCGTATTTCTCTAGACCCCCCCCCATGACTCCTGCATTCACAGCTTCTTCCTTTGCACTCACCTTCCAGTCACTTACACATACCACTAAGACCTCTGTTGGTTCAGCCTTTGATTTTACAGTTCCTTTGTTACTGCTGCTGCTGTTTGGAATGTTTGCAATACCTAGGCCTCTAAACAAACGAAGGCCTCAGTGTCACAGGCTTGTTGATTTTCATTTTCACTTCTGAAATGTTATCATCATGCAGCACTTTGTGGGGCTGAACAAGATAAACACCCTCTATCATCCCTACCCGTAAACATTGCATTTGGTAAATACTGTACGTCACTGTTTCTCATGGTACTGCATGTAAAATTATGCTAACTGAAAAATCAAACAGTCTGTCATGGAATGGAATTAGTTTAAGTGTTGTTGTGTGAATTACACACACCACACTACATAAACTCCTGAGGCTGTCTTGACCTCATAAAAACAAATAAAAAACATTAAAAAGCAGTTTTTTTTGATCAGTAGTAATCACTCTTCCATCACTTACACAGAAAAATGCCATCTCCTACCTTCAAGTCTATAATCATATAACATATAACATTTTACTGTCCTGCAGCTCACATCTCAGTTTTCAAACACAGTAGGAGATCTTTTTGTCAGTGTTTTCAGTTTTGGCTGGACTCTAGCGTTTCTTCCCTGCTATCAAGAAAATCACTCCGTAAAAGAGGTTTGTTCAAATTTTAAATATTCCATCCAAAAACCTAAATTATACCCATTTTTTTTTTTTGTCCTTAAAACTAGTTAACTTTTTGTTTGGTCCCCTTTGTGTGTCCCTGGCTGCCTACAAGCTGCTCTCTAGGTATGCTCATATAGCTCCAACTTATTCTGATGTCCCAGGTTCTGGGACTACACCAGTGCTAGTTGCAGAAGGGGAGGTGGGTCAAATCTGAATAGGCAGCAGTACTACAAATCCTGTCCTACATGCAAATATATTTTTTGCATGCACTAACAATGCAGAACGCCTGGCATAACGAGCATACACCACGTTACAGTTCTTGAACCCAGGACATGCCAAAAAACTAATGGCTCTCTGCCTTATGATTATGGCACTGTCCCCACCACCAATGCTGGATGGAATTGTAGGCAGAAGCCCCTCCCTGCTGCAGTCATAGGTAGGTACTAGGCTATTAGCCCTAGGGCCTATATAAGCCTAGCCAGAAAGGTACCCTGGCGTTCGCCATCCAAGAAAATTATTTACCTGTGCCCCTGTCGAGCAGAGCCACAGAAGTGATCCCCGGGGTGAATTTCCTATTTCCCATCCAAACATCAAGATTTTTCTTGAAGAGTGCTAATGAGGAGCTTTGTTTGATATTGATAGGTAGTTTGTTCCAGAGTATGGGAAGTCTCTGGGACAGGAATCTATCTCTCCAACATGTTCTGTTTATTGTGGTGACAAGGTTTAGGTCCCTAGAGCGTGTAGCTTGGAGGGATTGGAATTTCTTTAAGTGGAGCATGTCCAACAGCTCTGGGTTTGACATAGCTTTGTATGTTAAGCAGAGATCGCCTCCGAGTACGCAATAAGAGACGGAGTAAAGCTGGTGTTTTTTGAGACGGTCTGCGTAGGGCATCTGTTTGAGGCCAGTAATCCTCTTTGTGTGGTACTTCGGTAGCAAAAATGCCACTCTTCATCACACCCTTCCCAGAGCCTCAGTCACTAGACAAACTCTGATTGGCCTGAGTAAGACCCAACCACTGTCCCTGCAAGTCATGGAACTCAAAAATATTTAACTTCTTATGCAAAAGAAAAGCCCTCAAATTTTTAGCCATACAGATGCAAATTTCAGAAAAACAAAATGTGAAGTCACAAGAGCAGATCCATTAGTGAAGTCTAACGGTGCTTGGTGTACATAAGTGGTAATACATAATGGTGAATACTAGCCTCAGTCAATAACATTATAGAATAAGAAATGTCTGAAGAGTGTCCTTGACAGGGACAAGCCCTTTGTGTCCAAAATCCTTGATATATTTTATTAGCGTCACCCAGATGTCATGAAAACCAGTGCAATTAAAGAAATTATACATTCAATTGCAATCATGACTTTGGGATGGGATGGATGCAGGGACTTGTCCCAGCAAATAAAAATTATATAGTATAGTTGTTGTTGTGTCTTTTGGCTTTTCCCGGTTTGGGGACGCCACGGCGGAACTCCGGTCTGCTAATGATTGGCAGTAGATTTTTACGTGCCGAGCTGCTGGCCCTGATGCACAACCTTCAGTGGAGGTACACCCATTCACGCAAGTCTCCACACAGAACACGCTCTAGCTGAGAATCGAACAGGACAACGTCTTACTGTGAGGGTATAGTACTGCAGTAAATTAGTTTCCAACAACAAACCACACACACACACTGCTTTCCAAGTACACTATACTGATTCTTCAGTCCCTGAAGATGTGAATACACTGTTCCCAGAATCACCATTTCCAGCCTTGGATTATTTGTCTTTACTGCAGTCAGGGTGCTATTGCAGGGGTGATCCCCTGTACCTCTCTGACCTATAAAGTTTTACCTTTACTGATCAGGTAAGCCCTTTTCCCTGAATCTTTACCTTGAATGGATGTGCCCAAGCATAAATTTTAGCTCAGTTCCACATACTTCTGCTAATGTCTGCTGCTAGTGTCTTGCTACATTTTCTTTATATCATACATCCTTTTCCTCAGCTGGCTGCTACTTCATGTATGGTCTGCTCCAATTTCCACAACATATAGCATCCTATTTCTTTTTCAGACCATCTATTAACACATCACTCATTTCATCTGCTTCCTCAATCTCCAAGCCAGGCTGAACAACACACAGGGATTGATCCCTGACTGAGACCTAGGCAACTGGAGCTTGACTACAGGCCCTGACAATGAAGATGCCAGGTGGGGAGAGGGAAGAAACTGAAGGGTGTGGTTTTCACATCTCTCCTAGAGTGAGGAAGGAGGTTGCAAGGACATGGCGGCATACTGGCAGTGTTAACTTTCACGAAGATCACCATTTGTGCCTCAATAGTGACAGAACTGCTTGGAGGGGAAAATCCTTTGCAGGAGTGAATTTATGTCTATATATATATATATATATATATATATATATATATATATATATATATATATTATATATATATATATATATAATGTATACACACACACACACACACACACACACACACACACACACACACACACACACACACACACACACATACACACACCAGTTGCCTAGGCCTCAGTCAGGGATCAATCCCTGTGTGTTGTTCATTATAGAGTACAATGCCCCTTTGGTATGCACCTAAGAAGACATCTACAACAACTGGAAAGGCCACAGAAATACCTCACAAAGAGGATTACTGACCTCAAACAGATGCCCTATGCAGACCGTCTCAAAAAACTGCAGCTTTACTCTGTTGCATATCGCCTACTCAGAGGCGATCTCTGCCTAACACACAAAGCTATGTCAAACCCAGAGCTTTTAGACATGCTCCACAAAGAAATCCCAATCCCTACGAGCTACAGTCTAGGGACCTAAACCTTGTCACCACAATAAACAGAACATGCTGGAGGGATAGATTACTGTCCCAGAGACTTCCGATACTCTGGAACAAACTACCTATCTGTATCAAACAAAGCTCCTCATTAGCGCTCTTCAAGAAAAATCTTGATGATTGGATGGGAGATAGGAAAGTCACCCCGGGGATCACTTCTGTGGCTCTGCTCGACAGTGGCACAAGAAAATAATTTTCTTGGGTGGCGAAAGCCAGGGTACCTTTGGCTAGGCTTATATAGGCCCTAGGGCCAATAGCCTAGTACCTACCTATGAAATTATATATATATATATATATATATATATATATATATATATATATATATAACAAAGGGTTGAAAGTGAGGTATTTTTTATACACCAAGTAGACTCCAAAGAATTTTCCCTCTGGTAGATAGCAAATGATGGAGGGGTGATGGGAAGAAAGGGGTATTCATGAATATATTTTTTGAGAATGTAATAGGATCATAGGAGGTTACTAGGCTAACAGCCCCAGGGCCCTTACAAGCCTAGCCAAGTTCAACCTGCGCTCACAAGGGTGTCTGGTTCAAGCAGACACTAAAATCAGCACCTACTGCTGCTGTCCAAGAGGGACACAGGTGGAACCCCCGGAGTGACTTTCCAGTTACCCATCCACTCGTCCAAATTACACTTAAATAGGGCCAATGAGGGGCTTTGTTTAGCATAAGAAGGAAGCTTGTTCCAAACGTGGGACAACGTCTGTGAGACAAATCAAGTCCATAGACTGGTGTTGGTCTAAAATCGATCTCTGTTTAATAGACAAAGTAAAACTAACTCAAATAAAAGTCCCTTATAATCCACACGATAAGCGCTTTCGATAAGTATCTTCTTCAGATCGTAATAAAATAATGGGATACTTTCATTTTAAATAAATTGCCTCTATGTAGCTATCCAATCAATATACAGAAAGAGCAACTTCCAACCAATCCATAACGGTATTTCTCCACCTTATTTGCATACACGTATACAAACACTTCCGTTTCCCGCCTTTTTGGATGCAAATCAGTGTATGCAAATCAAGCTGCATACTCATCCAATCAAAATTGTTAGAATAATAGACAGTAATAAGTTGTTATTCTTGTTTGTTCCCAAACATCCTTTAGAGGCTCTTCCTTTCATAAAAGTGTCTCAGACCATAAAACTGTTTGAGAGATCATTAAAATGACATGCACAAAGAAAAAGGAAGAGCGAGCTTAGAACCAATCCATTCAAATTACTTTCCAACTCATTTGCATATGCGAAGTCGAACGCTTCCATTTTCATCTTTTCAGACACACATCAATAATCTGCAAATTGTGCTTTGTGTTCAATCTTCAATACAAAAATTTGAAACGCCATGCTTATGTGAGCTGGAAATAAAGAGGTATGGATACATTTATTCATGTTCGGATGTCAATATATCTATACTTCTTTAAGGAGTTCCCCCAGAATCTCCTCCCCGGTGTGTCTGAAAAGACGAAAATAGAAGCGTTAGACTTCGCATATGCAAATGAGATGGAAAGTAATTTGAACGGATTGGTTCTAAGCTCTTTCTTCCTTTTTCTTTGTGCATGTCATTTTAATGATCTCTCAAGCAGTTTTATGGTTTGAGACACTTTTATGAAAGGAAGAGCCTCTAAAGGATGTTTGGAAACAAACAAGAATAACAACTTATTACTGTCTACTATTCTAACAATTTTCATTGGATGAGTATGCAGCTTGATTTGCATACAATGATTTGCATCCAAAAAGGCGGGAAACGGAAGTGTTTGTATTCGTGTATGCAAATAAGGTGGAGAAATACCATTATGGATTGGCTGGAAGTTGCTCTTTCTTTATTTTGATTGGATAGCTACATAGAGGCAATTTATTTAAAATGAAAGTTAGTCCCATTATTTTATTACGATTTGAAGAAGATACTTATCGAAAGCGCTTATCGTGTGGATTATAAGGGACTTTTATTTGAGTTTGTTTTACTTTGTTTGTCTATTAAACAGAGATCGATTTTAGACCAAACACCAGTCTGTGGATTTGTTGCATTCAAAGAAGCCGTTTTTGGTGAACTTACTGTCTTTGTTTCTTGTTCTTCATTTTGAGACAGTTCACCACAGCGTTGGGGGAATTTTTGTTTTCATCTGTGAGACAAATCGATCTCTCCAGCAACTTCTGTTGATGTCACATACCAGGTTAAGGTCCTCTGGGCGAGCACGTCGTGTGCCATTTGACTTGCGAATGTGGAGCATTTCCATTAAAGCTGGGTCAGAGAGTTTGCTCTATATGCAAGGCACAGGTTGCCTCCGAGTAGTCTGTATGGCACAGAGTAAAGTGGAAATGATTTCAGTCTGTCTGCATAAGACGGACCTTGAAGACCCTGCATTTGTAAGGAACCTTAGTGGTCTATCCAATTGCTGCAGATGTTTGGAAAGGAAAATACCAAAGGGAGAGTTGTACTCTAGTATTGGCCTGATGAGAGAAGATTACAGGGGGGTTATAACCTCTTTTTTTCTGGAGGCAATGCCCTTACTTATGAGATGAGCAATATAAAATGCCCTTTTTACCACTGTGGAGACATGGTGATCAAAGTTACGGTTGCTGACGACCTGTGTGCTCAAATCTCTTACCACTGACTGTGTGCTTAGGTTATTGCTACTGATGTGGTAGTTTGCAGGAAAATTTCCCTTGCCAAAGGGGATGATAATGCTTTTTTTGCATTAGGTTTAAAATTTGGCAGACTTTAAAAATTCCTTGACGACTAGTCTCTCAGAAATACTGGGTGAGCAAACTGGTATAACTAAGGAAATGATATGTTTGAGCTATGATACAGAATTGGAACTGCCTAGACATAGTAAAGGCCTTGCTGCATCTAATTATGGTGGTTACCAAAAAAGCAATTACTAGAAAATGGAAATCAAAGTCTAAACCAAATGTACTTAAAGCAGTGAACATAATAACAGACAGAAAACAACTGGAAATTGGATCTTTAGAAAAGAGTAGAAGCAAATTACATAAAAAACTGGGAATTGTGGGAACAATACATGCAGAATAACATTTCGGAAGAGGAATGAGGTTCAAAAGAAGGCAGGACTTGAATGAGCTGTGTAATGTCTGTTTAACTGACAATGACTGGATATTTTACAAGGTAAGTATAATGTTTATAAGAAAAATATGTCCATATTTTTTTTTCAGTTATAAAAATGTGCGATTATTAAATTATCACTTGATGGCGTAGGCAAATATATTTCTTGTTAAAAAGAAAACAGTAGTGAGGGAAAACAAACAACATATGCCACAATTCTGAAAGCGTCCAAGGGTACGTCCTTTTCAAGAGGCAAATCAGAACTGGAGACAATACACAGACAAATGGCATTCTGGGAGAAAGGGTAAGAGTTTTATAGCCTGGGAGAGTCATAAAGAGCTTGTTGGCTTGCCTGTAGCTCTCAGTCCTATGACTGAAATGGACAAACTGGACCATATAAAAATAAAATAATATAAATATAACTATAAAAATGAAATAAAATATATAACCTATCATGAAAAGGCTCCGAAATACTACCCCTTAATCTAAACCTGCGAAGCACAGTCAACAAAGTTCAAGAATTACACGCACCCTATCCCATTACAACCCCGACATTGCTGTTTTAAGGGAAACCTGGTTAAAAGCACACATTACTGACAGTGAAATTATACCACCTGGTTACAACATTATTAGAGCAGACAGGAAGGTAAAAAGAAGTGGAGGGTTAGCCATGTTACTTAAGAGCCTAAACAGAGAGAACCTCGAAAACACAGAAAACCTACCTACTAAACTTCAACTTAACCAAAACAAATTCATATCCATTATAGCTACCTATGTCCCACCCGGAAATAGCATCTCTGCTATAGAGCACATCATCCAGTCAATTCCATAGCTCAAGAAACTATCGTTATGGGTGACTTTAATACAGACTAGACAACTTGTAACTCATATAACCCCAGCAATCACACCAACCTCTATGGCTTCACACAACTCATTCAAGCTCCTACACGGACAGATAAAAACTCCAACCATCAATCTACACTAGATTGGACACTGACCAACAAACCTCAGAATTGTCAGATTAGTGGCTGCTTACCAGATAGATGGTATATGGTCACTAAGGCCATCTACTGAGAAAAAAGCATTACTGTCAAGCTCAAACACCTTCCGCCAAATCCGTAGTTAAAAAAAAAAAAAAAAAAACTTTAAACCCCAATACCTAATCAATACCCTAAAAAATGTAACTGGTCACAACTAAAAAAAACTGCCCCTTGATGCTGCAGTAGATTATTTCAACAGCACCTTCCATAACATTCTAAACAAAATGGCTGCCCCAGATCAATTTGTATTAAGGCCACATACACACCATGGCTAACTAACGACACCAGAATGCTCTTTAGGAAAAGCAGACAAAGCTTGGCAAACATGGCTCACCTGTAAAACCCAAATCAACCACATCACATTACTGCAAAGTAGAAACAAAGCGAAACACCAAATCAACCTAAATAAAAATAACTTCTTCTATAACCTGCAACATAAACACCAGCATAACTCCCAAAAATTTTGGAATACCATAAATGCCTTTCTCCACCCAGGACACTCCACCATCCTTCCTCCAAAACTTACCACATTCTCCTTCCACCATTGCAGAAGAATTCAATAAATACTTCACTGAAAGTGTACTATCCCTAATTAAAAGTAATTCCACAGAACCATCACTAGCTTCCAAACCTCTCAATATTAACTATAACTACAAAGCGGAACTCCGGTCTGCTAATGATTGGCAGCAGATTTTTACGGTGCCGAGTTGCCAGCTCGACACCCATCCTTCAATGAAGGCATGCCCATTCACGCATGTCTTTCGAACGCCACTCGACTGCGGGGAGGACATGCAGACTCCACACAGAAGGCACTCCCCGCACTCCAGCCGAGAATTGAACACGAGAACCTCTTGCTGTGAGGCAACAACGCTACGGCTGCACCACCGTGGATATAAGCCATATCTTATCCAGTGTCGATCCTTATTAATAGGTTTATAGCAGAACAACATGTCCCAGCAATATGGAAAAATTACACACATTATCCCCTTACACAAAGGCGGAAATTCCACACAGCTGACCAACTACAGACTGATCACCATTCTTTCTCCACTATCTAAACTCCTCAAAAGATGCATCAACTCCCAACTGATTCATTATCTTACATTAAACAACCTTCCAGTAACATCAACATGGTTTTGAGTCCCATCACAGTACCACAACTGCACTCCTCAGTTTCACCAATACCATCAACCAACTCAGAAACAATGGTAAAATAGTCTCTGCAGTCTTTTTAGACATGTCCAAGGTCTTTGGGGTGGGAGACCGTATCAAACTATTAAATACACTCTCCAAACTGAACTTCAGTCGCTCTGCACTTCAATGGTTCTGAAGCTATCTACAGGACCGCCAACAATCTGTAAAATGGCTTAAATGTCCTATCCCCCCTTCCTGTCGCAGTAGGAGTACCTCAAGGCTCAATTCTTGGGCCGCTACTCAATTATTTTTACAAACAACCTCCATAGTGCTACCCCACTGGCTTCAACTATCCAATATGCAGACAATACAACACTTATATGGGACACTAATAACCTGCAACACCTACATTATATAACCCAAAAATCATTTTCGGATACCAAACTATGGCTCTCTAACCAACAGTTCATACTCAACCCCAATGAAGCAAAATTCACGATCTTCAAACACACAAGATCCCCCCTCTCCCCCGCACCTTCTACATCACAGCTAGGAATAATACTAAAATCAATGCCGATTCACAAATAAAACTACTGGGAGAAATAAAAGAGAACAACCTAAGATTTGAACTACATATAGCACAGACAATTACAAAAGTTCACAAAATGGGTACTCTTTACAGAAATAAAAAGTACCCAACACCTCTAGAGTTGCCATTGTTAGAACCCATCTTCTATTAATACTTCTGTATGATTCCCCAATTCTCACCAATGTTAAAAAAGACAGATTTAATTAAACTTGAAACATGCTACAATAAAATAGCTAAATTTGAAACTGACTGCCCACATCATACACACCACTGTCACTCCTTAAAAGAACTCTCCTGGTTAGAATTCCCACAACTTCTGTCCTATAACTAATTAACCTAAAGCACACAAACATAATCAACCTGAAAAAAAATCTGCCATTCTAAATATTCTCCAGCTACATACCGCAAATAAAAGTCTTCACTCAACAAATAAATCTCTACTACAAGAGTCCAAATCCACTAATACGGCAGGGGACTCGCTATTTTCTCATCATGTAGCAATAAGGTGGAATTCACTACCTCACAGCATCAGAACCACCACAAATACCAACTGATTCAAAAAGATTCTTAAAAATTATCTTAATGACAACTGGCTTTGTTCCTGTACTGCTCAAAGCTAACTAGTTTTAATAGCATCTGGTCATCTTTTGCTTCTTCCCTGACCACCTCATAATCTATGCTCTGTCTTATGTCTAGTCTAATCTCTAACCTCATCCTTTTCTATCCAATTTCCCCCTACAAACTCTTCCTCAGCTTACTTTGAGAAACTACAATGTCTATATTACAATAAGGAATTATATCAAATGACTGTACAATACAAATGTCAGCTATAACAGCACATAATGTAATTTATGGTGCACTGTACATCTTGTATTTTTTTTGTATAACTTCTTGTATACGTTTTGTATAATCTCTATATGTGGAGCTTTTCTCCCCAGGCCTCCCCTGAAAATGGGTCTTATCCGAGTTGAACTTTCCTGGTAAACAAATGTAAAATAAAATAAATAATAAATAAACAACTGTGATTACATACTGCAATATGCAGTAGATACAGATTGTCTTGCCGGTGCACAATTTCATTTAACATTTTTCTTTATAATCCAATAGTGTGTTTACTGCTGTCTCAAAAGACGATACTTCGCAACCACATTCTAAACAACTCTGTGACTTTGCGTTTGGCTCATTTTCTTAACAGAAGAGAAATCCTGCACCTGCAAATAAGTTGAGGAAGCCATAAACTACAACAGTGACACTTGACAGCAAATAAAAAAAAAATATCTGTGAAATTTATCTCATTGTGTCGCTTTTCTCCATGGCTCTTTGCTGACAAAGAGTTGCTGCCTAGTTGGACATTCATGGTAAAGAAATGTCGGCACTTATGTTGTACGTAAGTATAAAAGGTTCCATTCACGTAGTCAAACTTTTAAAAGTTCAAACCACATATGGTTGAGACCATACGTTCGAATTTGTAAAAAAAGTTTGAGCGTCTGAATGGAAATCTCCGTAAGCGAAGGTTTCCATTCACTTCAATGTGGTGCTATCTCGGAGATGGTATATTTAAGTAGCAGGGGGTGTGCTGGGTGCAGGGGGACTTGCCCCCCTGCTTACAAGTTATTGATTTGTATGTTTTGTATTTTTTTTTGCATAGTCGAAGTTCTGTAACTTCGAACTTAATGGTTCGACCATTAGATGTTCTGAGTTACGGAACTTCTACTATCCAATACAGACCCCGTATAAATTATAATGAACTTTAGCAAACTAGTCATGACAACATTTCTTGTGAGCTTTAGAATTTGATATTTTAGGAGAGGCTATATAATTTCACAATGCATACATTTTCAAGATAGTCAGCTAGTCTTGTTCCTACGTTCTAAGCCAGGATGAACCCTGATTCTTAAAAAAGGTATCAGTTTTTCAAAGTTACACTTAACACACCTTTATCAGTTTAGCACCATTTTAACAAGACTTATCTGTGCCAGAAATGCCCTGCTAAGGGAATATCATGGGTTATGGCTAGAAGCGCCAGACGGTAGGCTCTAGGCACTACCAACTGCTGTATCCTCTCACCTTCTAGCCCTCCCTCAGGGGTCCACTCTCTATACAGTAACCCTTTGTCCCAGTATACAGATTCCCCCTTCCCTGGAGAATCAGGTGCCTCACTAGCTACCTGCCTCAGGCCTTGCAATGTAGGATCTGAAAGCTGAGCCTGCCTCAACTCTCTCTTTGTAACCCTTCCCAGCTCCCCTTCCACAGGAAATCTGGCATCCTCTGACAGTAGTGCCTCACTGGTCAGCCTGGGTACTACTACTCATCTCTACCTTTGCAGTCACACTGCCCAAGGGAACATCAGTACCCACAAGCATATGTGGCTCACTTTCAGTCTCACTGCTACAGAGTAGCTCCCTGCCTGAAGTAACCACCTCACCAGTCCTGGCTGTAAGTATGCAGTCTGTCTGGGTCTCTCCCAGGCTACCAGACCCACATGATGGTCTCCTAGCCTGACTGTGTGTAACTGCATAAACACGTGGTATTGCCTCATCCAAATCCTTCCCTGTCAGGGCATCTGCAGTATGGTAGTTCTGTACCCCTGTTGTCTCAAAACAACTTACTATTGGCATTTTGTCTTTCCCACTTACTGGCTCTCTCACCTTTTGTTCCCCATAAAGGAGCTCATAAACAAAGATAAAATGTAAACCCATATGTCACTGTGTCAGACCCTTGCCCACCTGATCATGAAGGGATTCACATCCAGATCTAGTGAGGTCATTGTACTCTTCACTTATCAGACCAATGATATGCCCCATTCGGGATGTATCTCACCCGACATCTGCAAAAATCTGTCATATGCTGCCAGATTGAAGAAACTCCAGCTCTATTCAGAGCACCGCTGACTCTGTTCAAGAGAAATCTAGACCTGTGGATGGAATCATCTCTGGGTCACTGCTGGACAGAGGCACAACAAACTAATGGGGCAGATAGCCTAGTATAAACCTATGAACCTATGAACCTATGAACCTTGCCTCCATGGAGATTGGTGTGCCACATGGCCCCCACTGGTTGCATTCAAAACATTTAACCCTAGGTCTTGGATGTGTACATGGACTAGTGGCTTCCCCTGCCACTGGCAGATTCTGTTGGGGCAGTCTGTGCTGCCCACCATGGGTTCCTTTAGACCCATGAGCAGTACTGGGGGTCCCTTTCCTGTGCAGGGATGCCCTGCTTGCTAGGTATAGGTCTCCCTTCTTCCCCAACTCATCTGAAGTAGCACATTCTCTATCATCTAACCAGATCCTCATGTCCTCAGGCAAAGTGCTAAGGGCTTGTTCCCTCACTTAAAGGTCTGCCAGCCCTTCAAAAGTGGTGACCCGACATCCACTCACCCACCTATGAAAATAAGTGTTCAGTTTAGCAACATATTCACACACATTTTCATCTGCCTTGAGTCTACGCTCACAAAACATTTTCCTATAAGTTTCAGATGTTAGCTTAAAACATTCTAAGAAGTGATTTTTTTAACAGCAGTATAATCAAAATATTCACAATCAGCAAGTTTAGACAACACAGTTACAGCTTTACCATGGAGTAAGGGGGTCAGGAACCGTACCCAGAGCCTTTGGTCAACATCATATTGTTTACATACCATCTCAAACATATGAATGAAACTATCAAAATTATCCCCCTCTTTAAACTGCGGAAGAAATTTACTGACCTTTTGTGCTTTGAGGGTCCAGTTACACTCTTCCCCATTACCACCATGGCTCTGGCAAAGAGTCAGCATCACCTTCTCATGTTGCCTCTGCCTCTCCTTTTCCTCAGCTTCCAGGCGTAGCAGTTTCTCATTCTCCTCACTCTGTAGACACCTCAGTCTCTCCGTTACTTCTATTTCCAAACACCTGGCCTCCAACTCAAGTCTCTCTAGCTCCAAATGGATTTTTAATTCCTCTGCAGAAAGGCTGAGCTGTCCATTCTCTGAGGATGGTACATCTCCACTGTCAGTCTGATCGTCCTCTTGCTTGCTATTTTCTGATGCAGCTGTGACCAAGGCTGCAATCAGGTCTGCCTTAGTCAGGTTTCCATGCACCAATCCCCTAGCCTGGCACATCTCAGCCAGCTGGCTCCTTGACAACTTTCCATACTCCTCTGCTGACATGCTGCCTGCTCTCCCTGACTAACTAAGCTAACAAAAAAATAAAAACAATTGTATTCTAAACTCTAAGTATTCACTGAGCGGCGAATTCAGAGTACAAAACACCTTCAGAGATCACTCTACACAAACTACAGAAATTCACACTACCCACACCACTACAAGCCAATTAGTATTTACCCACTAATTAATATGTGGTTTAAATATACCACCACTGCCAAACAATAAATATGTGAGGCCCATGCACTGGCCCAGCAATCAAGCAGCCTCAATCCTCACCACTAACACCAGTGAGGGCCGTCCATATAGGGAAAGGATAATAAATACACACACAGTAAAGTACAATTTCCCTTAAGAGCACACAGAGATCACAGTCAGTCTGGGGCTGGTTTCTCCCTTTTTCTCCAGGTTCCCAATAAGACTCCCCTCTGGCACAGCTATAGGGTCCAGATCTCAGCCTAGTGGGCAAGCTAAAACCTCCAGCACCCTCTCTGTCCAACCAGTGCTTCGTGTCCCTGCCCAAGTAGCTGACACACACACACACTGAGATAAGAGTTGTATACAACCATACAGACACTCCTGGGGAAGGCCGGCACAGGTTCTCCAGCTGTGCCTCTTTTACCCAGACTATACAATAGAAATCACTGCCACCACCCAGCTAATATTTATCAGCTACTCAAAGGCCCTTATTAAAAGGGTGTCCAATTATTACTGTGCAATGTTATTATCCAAATGGTAAGTGTAAGCAAACAGTCAAGACTTACTTGGAGTGACTTGGTACAGTATCACTACATACATGCAATGTACTCTTACAGCTTCAATTATCTCTTACACAAAACAGCCACAGTTGAAAGCTTTAAAAATATTTAACAATAAAAACACATGACAATACTTCTTACTACACAGTGCTAGTCAAGAGTTCAGAGATCAATACTTAAAATAATTCAGTAGAAAAGTTCTGACATCACAGAAAAACACTTGGAAATAGCTAGGAATTAGGAAGGTTAGACTAAGAGAAAACACAGTTCTAAAATAAACTTGCATACAGAGCAAGACAGTGCTGGTGATGTTGGATATTCTCAAGACAAATGCTCTAATGCTTTTATTCTTTCTGTCCTTAAATTGATAACACAGCACCACGGAGTCATTTCAGATTACATCATTTCTTTCTGGTTCCCAAGCTAACATACTCTCAGAGGTTAATAGCCCCTTTGATCTTGCAGCTGGTCAGGAACCAAAGCAATAAAAGAAATTATACATTCAAATTCTAGCTATTAACTCTGGCCTCAAAACAGCAGGCAGAATTCCTTCATCCATACATATCGGCTCTGAGTTTTGACATCAAAGAATTGACTTGTCAGCTTTGTTACAACAGAGTGCACTGTTGTTACAGTTTTGCAGTTCCACATTAAACACCATTTTTTCCCATTCAAGAGAACAAGCATGTGGCTTACATTAATATTTACAAATGACAGAATTATCTACAAATTTCTATCTGGCTAGGCTGGCAGTCTTCACCTATCTTCACAAATGTCATAGCTCAACTCTACCAATGCAATGCTTCCAGCAACAATATTTTTCTAGCAGTGTCATTTAGATTCACTGTTGCTAAGCTATGCAAAATGTACCAGCTCCAGTCAGAACACCAGTCAGGCACTTCACAGCAGGGCTTGTCAGATCCCAATAGAACTATGTTGCTATCAATGCATGTCCCATTTTTTCTGAAGCCATCTCAACAACACACTGTTAAATAATTTTAAAATGCATGCAGAGGCCAGGATTTATCTTCTTTTACATTGCAATTCAAATAGTGCCAATCACCCTTGTGCAGATAATTTGACTGCAGAAGCTGTTATTTAAAACCTCCGAGGAGTTTAAGCAACTCACAAATCACCAATTAAAGAGGTGAATACCATCCCCGTTACACAAAAAGATTAATAAGGTATAAATGCAGGTCACAGAAAGGATGGATTCAGAAGTTACAGGCTGCATCCAGGAAAACAGCAGAAAAAGTGTACACCTACACATTACTACATATACATGCACACAACATACAAAATATGTATACACAACACCACACACAAAGACACCTGCACAAGTAGGTATACACAATACACACACCAGCATAGCATATAAAAGACAATCAGACCAGAGGTCGTATGTGTTATTTTGCCAATAACTCCCCTCAGCCTCTACCAACTTTTCAAGGAGGGCAAGGCCTGCAAGTCCCTGTGTATATTTAAGGGTATCCATCCAGTCACCCAGGCTACATGTGAATGATGACAAAAAAATCACATTGTCTGACTTGCATACGTTGTCTATTTTAGAGCAGGGAGAAATACTAGGTGATGGGCCCATCCCCTCCATCTTGTCTTACTTACTTCCTAAATCCCTGGTTCCAATGTTGGGGTGAAATCCATCTTGTCTTACTTACTTCCTAAATCCCTGGTTCCAATGTTGGGGTGAAAGATAACAGGATCCTTAAGGGCATGATAACAGGCAAGGTATAAATTACCCCCTCAGTAGTATAAGACCTAGTGTACAGGGTCAAGGCTTTCCATCTTCTGTATAACCAAGATTTTTTAAAAGCATCTGCAACCTGTACTTTCTTTAATGCGCTTAATGAGGTACGTGGCAGAAGAAGCATTATAGTCTACAGTGGGTCTGACCAGAGCAGAATACAAGGGAAAGATAATTTTCTTGGATATGAAAAAGCTGCCTTTGGGAATTAGTTGCAAAATATTGAAATATTTCTTGCCTACAGTAGCCACATGGTGATTGAAGGCCAAGGAGCTATCTACCAAGGCACCAGACCTCTAAATCACAGTCTCTTTTTTAAAAGTTTTTATTTGATTTTAACAAAATCAAACAGTATTTCCAACAATTTAAACAAAATACAGCAATAACTAACTATCTACAAAAGTCCATAACAAGAACATTTTTTACATTACACTATTAGTACTTTTCTAATAAATCATTGAGTTTTTTTGCCATGATATGTATTAAGGAGTTACATTTCTAGTTCTCATTTTTATAGTTGACAATTCTTTTTTACAAAACACACTTTTTTTTTTTTGACTAGCTAAAAGTGTAGTTTTGCATTCAAGTTTTTAAATTATAAAACTTTCCCAGCAATAGCTGGAACAGACCAGATGAGCCATTTGTGATACTGGAATAACGTCTGGCATTGAGGCATTAAACAAATTCAAGGAATCAGTAATACTACAAATTATCTGACCACAATGCTTGATAGAAACTTCTGAAATCAGTCCAAAAAGATGACACTGTTGCATTCTATGATCATGTGAACCCAATCTGCATCAAATGTTTGATTATATCTCCAACATTTTATTTTTTTATTTAAATAGTACTATAATTTTGTGAGGTGTTAAACTGTAAAAACTTCCATGTACAGATTTTCCAGTAAAAGTGAGGACGCTGACTTTCCTGCAGAATTTAAGGATAATTTTACTTTTCTAAAAAAAAATCTTCTTTATTAAATTTTTGTTGATTAGCTCCAAAATGAGAAATCAGGGGGGACAAATTCAATTCTTATAATCTTATACATAATTGATAAATATGACTTCCCCTTAGATTAATTACTATTTAAATTACAAAATAAGTCTAGAATTTTTGGAATAGTTTTAGTTTGAATATTTTAATTTTATCTTGAATATATTCATCTAGTCAACCATTGTTTTCTAGACTCTATCTAGCTATTAAATAATCAGCTGAACGCATTTTGCTTCCATTCAGAAATTGATGCCAATAGATTAGATTAATGCTTTTTAGATCAAACATTTTTATTGTATTAAAAGATACCAAGCATCCATTTGTCAAAGGTATAGGAAATAATAAAATTAGTTATTTAATTAGATATGGGAATTCAAATTAGTTCAAAGATTAAGATAATTTGATTTATAAAGGGACAGAAAGTAAACTAAACTTATGACTTTCATTTAAAACAAACAATCTTTTAAAACCCAAAAAAGTACCAATACCTAAATTCATATAAGATTCAATTACGGATTTATTATCTATTTAGTATACTTTCATGTACTGATTTCCAACAAGAAACATATGAATAGTCAAGCTATAAGAGTATTATTTTAATAATTACAGACTTGTATATAAATGTAATATTGGGGAATCCAATGCCACCCTCCTCACAGCTTTTTGTGTGCCAGTCTAAAAAAGTCCTTACTTTTTTGGGATACCATAAAAATGTTAATAGAATAGAGTTTATTTAAAAAAAAAAACTTTTTTAGAATAAGGGGAAAGAATTAAATGACTGACCAAAGAATAAGATATTTGGTAAAATTATTTTAATCAGCATGATCATTTAATATGAAAAATAATTTATTCCACTTATCTGTGAATTTTGCAATTATATTAGTTAGGTTTTGCTAATTAACCGCTACTGAATCTTTATTATTAGGCTCAATAGTAATTCATAATTATTTTATCTGTGAATTATCCCAGCTACAATTTGTATAAGAAATTAAAATGGTGGTTATCCCTTTATTACTAAGCAATGTTGTTGTTTTATTGTCATTAAATTACACACCTGAAATCTTTTCAACTTAACTCAACTTTACTGTCATATTTAGAGACAGCATCACAAAGTACAATTAAATTCCTCTTCTGCAAGTTGTCTAGCAACATATTAAAAACAACAATTAACAAGTAGTAACATAAGACAACAAATAAGCAATAATATAAATACCAGTCCACGGATCTGACTATGATCTAACAAGATTTCAATATTACCACTTGTTAGTAGAGCGTCATCAGCAAAAAGCTGAATTTTAGAAGTACATTTTCCACTTATTTTTGAAACCTTTAATGTTCATGTTAGATCTTACATAAATTAGCAAATGGCTCCATAACAAGTTCAAATAGCAAAGGAGATAAAAACAAATGACAGAGGCTACTGTCATATAGAATGTTAAAACATGGCACAGTATGAGCAAAAGTTTAACTCTTAATAAAATGATGAAAGATTGCATTTAAGACAAGAATACCAACTAGAGAATGAAATAAAACACTATGAAATAAAACACTAAATAGTGATAATATAAAGATTAAACATATAATAGCACAAAGCTACCATGCAAACCATCTTGTCCGGTCCATCCCACTTAAAATGTTTTCATTTTGTGCACCATATTACTTTTCCCCATTCTATATTTTTAAGCACAAACATCTCTGAATCACAAATTTTCATCAAGGCGCTCAAAATTCTAGTGGAAGATATAATAGTGTTGAAAATTCCTTCCTACCTACAGTTTTCCTTTTAAACAGAATAAATATATCATTTTAATATTTTAAGCACTCAGGAGTCCGTTTTAACATTTGGTTTTCTGACACTTTTTAAACAATCAGGCAGGAAATCCACAAAATACCCGGCAATTGGCAAGGTGTAGGTAATGAAGGTATAACGCAGCAAACACAGCAAACACGTTTATTGCACACTGAACGACAATAGACAAAATCCCCACGTAATAGTATTCACTTGTTGTTAAGCACTTTCATCTGCGGATTGCAGACTTCATCAGAACAAGTATAACTAGCATTAACATTGTATTTTATACTAATTTTGGGCCAAAACTTACAAGTTTTCTTAAAGACACATCACTACTCTATATAAAATAAATATTCCTAACTTCTCTTGGCTAATTCCTTAAAAACCAACCTTATACACTTCATAATAACTTATACTAATACCTATAGACTATTTAATAAACAACAAAAATCATTACCAATACAATTAAAAATGTTCTAAATATTAAATAAGATCACAACTATAAAAATCTAAAACACAATTGCATCCTACATTTTAGCTAATAATTTACTGGATGTATACAAGTCTTTCATAATTTAAAACTATAAATATGATGAACTACAAAAAATTATTACATATTTAAAAAAGGTTTAATACTTATAAAATCATTGATTCCTGGGCTCCTAGTGGCATCTACTAGAATTTGCCACTTACTTTCCCTACATGCTAATCTAATCTAGTTTTCCAATCCCCTCCAAAGGGTAAATAATGTTCATGATCTATAATAGTGAACAAGAAAGTATGTTGCTCCCCTAGTTCACTTATATGTCTATATAGTGCATTGTTGAGGTCTTTTGTTTGTATCTTGTAATAATGTTCATATATACGTTTCCTCAACTGTCTCTCTGTTTTGCCTATATAGAATGCTGAACATTCTTTGCATTTTGCAAGATAAACAACCTGTTTTGTATTACAATTTCCACCTCTACTTCTTATTCGCGTATGATTAATATCTCCTAATACTAAGTTTGATTGTTCATAAATATATTTACATTGCCTACATCTCCCACATTTCTTTGTAGATACCCACTTTCCTTTATCTATCTGTTTATTACTACCCACCTTCTCTAACAATCTCTTAATATTGGGTGCTGTCTTGTACACTACCCTCGGGTACAGTCCCAATTTGTCTCTAAATGACTCAGATACTGACACTATGTCCCAATGTCTTGTTAAAATTTTTTATACAATTAACATATGGAGTGTAGGTTAAAACACACACTCTCCCGGCATATAGAACATTTGAGGGTTTCTTATTAATTTTTACTTGCTTCCCCAATAATGGAATATATTTAAGATCCCATTGTGATATAACATATTTAATAGTATCCTCTAACAATCTTTTGGGATACCCTCTGTCAGAAAATAACTTAAATATAAACTGCATTTAATTTTCCATCTCTAGTTTTGTTGAAGACATTCTTGCTCCCCTGATACACTGTCATTTCACTATATTCTTAAAAATATGAGGGGGATGATTACTAGTATAATACACATAGTCATTAGAGAATGTACTTTTCCTGTGCACCTTCGAAGCATACCCATCTGTAGTTTTATAAATATATGTATCCAGATATGCTATTCCTGTATCGCTTATAGTATAAGTAAATTTCAAAAAAGTGGTAGTTCCATTTATATACTCAATAAATTTATGAATATCATCCTTAGAACCCTTCCATAAAATAAAAATATCGTCAAGAAATCTTGCATAAAATGCTATTTTTGAATAATGTTCACTATTAAATACAAAATTATTTTCCCAATCCAACATAACTAGATTATAGCTACCCCCTTACTCTGTTTGAAGTATTCACCTTCAAATGAGATGTAATTGTGATCAAGTACTAATGTCATCATATCTAGTATAAGTACAATTTTGTCCCAGCTTAGTTTGGAAAAACTTCTTAAGCTGTTACAAAAGTAATCTAACCCCTCATCTTTTGGTATACTTGAAAAAAGATCACAAACATCAATAGTGATAAAAATAAATTCTTCTTTCCATAATGTGGGGGTTAATTTACCTAAAAAGTCCCACGAATCTTTGATAAGATGTGATATATTATCATATGCGTGTTTGATCCATTTATCAATGGTGAAGCCTATATTGAATGTTTTTGATTTCGATCCCGATATAATAGGTCTAAAGGGTGGGTTTTTGATCGACTTGTGAATTTTTGGTATCCCCACAATATGTGCCATGACTGGATGTTCCATCTGAATAAAATCATAGACATCCTTTGTTATTCTGTTATCCAATAGGTATTCTTCTAAAATTAAATCTAGTCTTCTATATCCTATATTAATTTCATTCATGGACACTGCCTCATAATTCCCAGATTCATATAATATATTATGTATTTGTGCCTTGTATACGTGGTTAGAAAAAAACACCACCCCACCACCTTTATCGGGTTTCATTATTCTAATATCTCGATTATTCATTAATTCTTTCAAACATTCTCTTTCACCAATGCTTAAAATTATCTTCATAAGTATTAAAACGCTGTCTATTCCTAATGTATTCCTTATTATACCAATAAATATCCTTACATACCATTTTTTCATAATTATTCACTATGGCATTGCTTGTAGGAATGTAATTGCTTTTTTTCTTTAAATCTGTCCCTACACATATTCTTTCCTCATCCACTTTATTAAATTGTATAGCTAGATTCAATATCCTACAAAATAATTTAATTTCTTTAATAGTATCCACTAAATCAAAATTTGTATTGGGTATAAATTTCATACCCTTGGCTAACAACTGATAAAATTCATCTTTGATTATAAAATCTGAATAATTAAAAACATTAAATCCATTGTATGTGCTTATGATATGGTCAAGAGAAATATCTTGTTCATTTTGCAAAAAAAGTTCCTTCAATAGTATTAGTGTTGTCTGTATTGGTCATTTCTATCTGCTTTTCCTCTACATGTGTATGTGCACCTTGTTCATCATATTCCACTAAAACCTCCTGTTCCACTGGTTGAAATTTTTCTTGTAACTGGGGTGGAATCTGCCTCCCTGAAAATGTTCTTTTTGTTCTTCTCTCATTTCTCTCTCACTGTGTCTTCTATCTGTATATATATTCTTTCTTACTTGTGGCCAGACATACGCTTTCTGATGCTGATATGCTTCAACATCCCGTTCTAACTTTCTATTTTTTCTAGCATGAACACTATGTGCTTGTTTATCTGCTAAATGGAATTGTTTATAATATAAATCCTTCCAAGTATCAAATTCCCCATGTTGAACTATACTTTCATTAATATTTTCAACTTCACTTATTAATGTAGATAATTTTTCATCATTATATTACAATAATAATTTCATGTATTTATAACCAAACTCATCAAAAAGATTATTGAATTCATATTTAACATGTTCATTGTAAACTAAACCCATCGGAAGTTTAAAAAAACTCAATCCATTCGGAACAACTTAAATGTTAATACATTTAGTTAGGTATGCATTGTCCACTTTAAGATTTTTAATATGTGTCAATTTATTACCTAAGTTAAAAATCATATCCTTTATCGTATTCCTATGCACATGACCCACTTGTGAATGTGGGACTTGATAAACATTTTCAAAGTCAACATCATTCATTAAAAATTGATTCATGACATCATTCTCTAAGCGAACTGCATTACTTGTTTTACGTTTATTATCTATCCCATATTTGGACAAAACGTCCTTATTAGGACTGAGAGTTTTGTTTTTTAGAAGTATAGATGTCCTTCCTTCCAATAGTAGTATAAGTTTTAACCGGTAGATTTTTCTTTGGTTTTGCCCCTTGGATATCTGTATCCATCCGGTTGTGAAACAGACTGAAATCGAACGTAAAATCCTTCTCAGGTGTCAGTACAAATTTGTCATCAGTCTGTATTACTTCTAAAGATTCATGTCGAGTACCTGACGCACTAGCTTCCGCACATATTTGGCCATTAGGTATATCGTTCTCCGTACTAGTGTCCATAACCAGTACTATTCTTTTTTAGAGCAACAATGCTTCCCTGGCGAAACTTTAGCTGAAGACATACACTCCGTAACCGTCGCTGGTTTGGTTACCTCCATAGAGCTATAAAACATATCCATAAGTTTTTTGACCTCCATTTGCAAACCGTTAACTACAGCTCTCAGTGATTTTAGTTCATCGCTGTTTGTAACATACTGCGTATCCTCACCATTCCCAGCCATATCCGGAAAAGCCACAATAGAAAGTCAAAAAAAGCAAGTACGAACTCCACAAAATACCCGGCAATTGGCAAGGTGTAGGTAATAAAGGTATAACGCAGCAAACACGTTTACTGCACACTGAACGACAAGACAAAATCCCCACGTAATAGTATTCACTTGTTGTTAAGCGCTTTCATCTGCGGATTGCAGACTTCATCAGAACAAGTATAACTAGCATTAACATTGTATTTTATACTGATTTTGGCGCCAAAACTTATAAGCTTTCTTAAAGACACATCACTACTCTATATAAAATAAATATTCCTAACTTCTCGTAGAAGTAGAGGTGGAAATTGTAATACAAAACAGGTTGTTTATCTTGCAAAATGCAAAGAATGTTCAGCATTCTATATAGGCAAAACAGAGAGACAGTTGAGGAAACGTATATATGAACATTATTACAAGATACAAACAAAAGACCTCAACAATGCACTATATATAGACATATAAGTGAACTAGGGGAGCAACATACTTTCTTGTTCACTATTATAGATCATGAACATTATTTACCCTTTGGAGGGGATTGGAAAACTAGATTAGTATATAGGGAAAGTAAGTGGCAAATTCTAGTAGATGCCACTAGGAGCCCAGGAATCAATGATTTTATAAGTATTAAACCTTTTTTAAATATGTAATAATTTTTTGTAGTTCATCATATTTATAGTTTTAAATTATGCATGACTTGTATACATCCAGTAAATTATTAGCTAAAATGTAGGATGCAATTGTGTTTTAGATTTTTGTAGTTGTGATCTTATTTAATATTTAGAACATTTTTAATTGTATTGGTAATGATTTTAGTTGTTTATTAAATAGTCTATAGGTATTAGTATAAGTTATTATGAAGTGTATAAGGTTGTTTTTTAAGGAATTAGCCAAGAGAAGTTAGGAATATTTATTGTATATAGAGTAGTGATGTGTCTTTAAGAAAACTTGTAGGTTTTGATGCCAAAAATCAGTATAAAACACAATGTTAATGCTAGTTATACTTGTTCTGATGAAGTCTGCAATCCGCAGATGAAAGCGCTTAACAACAAGTGAATACTATTACGTGGGGATTTTGTCTGCTGTTGTTCAGTGTGCAATAAACATGTTTGCCGTGTTTGCTGCGTTATACCTTCATTACCTACACTTTGCCAATTGCCGGGTATTTTGTGGAGTTCATACTTGCTTTTTTTGACTTTCTAATCAGGCAGGAAGATAAGTTGAAAAGAAAAACATTAGGATCTAAAAGGCTTGCAACCGTGTTCAGCAAGCCACATTTTAAAAACAGACATTTTTAATTACATAAAAGGAGGGTTAAACATCCTTACAAAATCTCAAGAGAAACCCAAAACACATCAATTCACACAATTCAATTACATCCACCACTGTCTAACACTGCACATACATAATGTTAAATAAATAATCAGAGAGCAGTATAAGGATTTCAAATTGCTCATTCTTCACCATATCCTACAAGCATTTAAACTAAACCCATATTATTAATTTGTTATATTAAGAAAGAAAAGACAATAGAACAAAAAAGAAAAGAAAAGTTAAAATTGTTTTACTTTGGTATTTAACTTTAGATTCATATTAATAAAACTTAAATTACTTATTTTCATGTACTCCCCCCCCCCAGTGAAAACAGATTAATTACACTAACAGGGAAACTATTATTTTTAAACTATAATTATTATATGAATAACAGGAAAAGTATTACCTTTTGATGAGTGTCCTTTAAAAAGGTGATTTACAAAACAAACTACTTTAAAATCAGATTAAATACAAGCTAGAAATAGATTTACTTGCATCTGATCTTTTTAATTTTCTCTTTTACTGTCCAGTCACTCCTTGTAGCCTATATTTTTAATGATGGGCTCAAGTCCATATCTTCAGTGGAATTAAGTAAATTATTCCTCTGGACAGAATAACTCGCATCTTCCAGTGATTCAATTGTCCTTCTTCTATCTGGCAAAAATAATCTCAGTTCTGCAGGATAAATCAGGTGAGTTTTTATTCTGACTTTCTTCAGTGATTTTTAACATGGGAATACATGCTTTTCTTTTAGAGTCCACCAGAGAGGAATAATCATTGTTAAATCTAATAACAGAGTCACCAAGTCTGAATGGTGCTGCAGACCAGGCAGTTTTCAAAACTAAAACCAAAACCACAAAAGAAAGAACAACCAGCATGGCTAAAAACAACGTACAATGTATTAAATACAAACGTAAGTGCTTTTGTGCACAAGCATTTCTTCAGACTGTTCAAACAACTTTAAAAATACCATTGTAAAATATAAAACAGTCGATGAACACTTAGTAAAAATTTAATAAAAGCAGCTGGCAACTAAATCAATCACTTGCCTTGACAGCAAATTAGTGCTTAATCCTACGTCCCTTTAGGAAAGGCCATAGGGAAGTATTTTCATTTAAACTAAAATTTTTATCTGCTTGTGAAGTGATGATCCATTTTAACTAACTGACCCCACTTTTATTAAACAAATCTCCTCTTTTAATATTCTTAGCAGTCAGCTGAATTACTTTAAAAAGAAAACTGTAAACAGAATGCAAACTAATATGCTTATTCACAGCATCAGTGTTGACATTCCTTCCGATATCTCCAATGTTCTTCAGAACTCTCTCCTTAAGGCTACGAGTGGTCATCTCAACATAAAACCTAGGACACCATGTACAAGTTGCTAAATACACCAAATTTGCACTTTTACAAATCAGCATTAAAAAAAAAAAAAAAGTCTACTGCCAATCATTAGCGGACCGGAGTTCCACTATGGCGACCCCTTACTGGGAAAAAGCCGAAAGACAAACAACAACAATCAGCATAGAACTTAAATTCATACTTAACATTAGTGATAGGATGAACAAAATATGGAACATCAGAAATAAAGAGGCAAGCTTTACAGTTACGGCTTTCTTCAGTGATTTTTAACAAGAGAATACATGCTTTTCTTTGAGCCCACCAGACAGAAATAATCATTGTCAAACCTGCTAACAGAGTCACCAAGTCTGATGGGTAATGCAGAGACTAGAAATAAAATTTCACTATTATGGATCTTGGATTTGAGGGTTTTTTTGTTTGACGTTACTACAGTCATGGATCTATGAGCCCTCTCAGCGTCATATTACAAGCCTTCAGGAAGGTTAATACTTTTGGAATCCAAGAAGTTAAAAAGTTTACCATATTATCTCCCTCTTGTTTCTCAGGAACTCCATAGATCCAGATATTATTCTTTCTCACCCTATTTTCTAAATCAATTTTCTTCAAAAACTTGTTTTGTTGAAGAATAAAATCCGTGTTATGTTCTCCTTCTGCAAGTCTGCCATCAATATCATTAATAGAATCCTCCATAGCAGATATTTGAAGTTTCTGTTATTTAACTATTTCCTTGATTAGTTCTAGCTGTTTTTTACAGTCTTATTTTATTGCGTCAACTTCAGAGTCCAGTTTATCCAGTTTTAAGGACAAGTCTTGTACACTACTATGAACAGACTGTAACTCCTTTTTCACTGAATTTTCTTGTGATGCTGCCTTTGAGCGACTCATCTTCCTTTGATAATTAAATTACTTCAACAGGAAAATATTTAAAATATTTTTTTTTTCACCAAAATGCCCCAAGTAGTTTCCAAAACAATATTTCAGCTTTTTTGAATGTTTTTTGATGAAAATGAAAAAGTAATCCTGTTAAAATGTAAAAGAGAAGCAGATCAAAATTCCCGTGCTGCTGACTGCTTACCATCTGTCCACGGCCCAATCACTGTCTCTCTTGATGATCGGATTCTGTCAATGATATAGGCTGCAGTCACATGCAGACGTCTGAACAGGATAACACAAAATTTCTTGGAGTTTAGGTTTAGCCCATTTTCTTTATACTAGGTGTTAACTTGTGATAGTTCATTTTGAAGAGTACATGCATCTTTTTTTGGGGGGGGGGGGGATTTGACAATTATGCCCATTTTGCAGTCAGCAAATTTTGTTAACCAAACTTTAGCGTTGTCAGTTTTGAGGTCAGATTAATAAATGCCAAACAGAAGGGAACCAAGTACAGATCCCTGGGGGGATAGCACTGGTCATCTTTTCTCTGTATGCAGAGGCATTACCTACCATGGACAAAGTGTGTTCTGCCCTTATGACAGCTGGCTATCCATCTTACCACACAATCAGTGTTTAATGCTCATGACTTATTTGCAGTTCCTTCAAATGGTTTGTTGTTAAATGCACTGGCCGATTCAAAACAGGCAACATGAACAATGTGACCACAGTACATGACTTGACTTACCTTCTCAAACAAGATTTAACAAGCATGAAATACCCTTTACAAAGTCAAATGATGTGATCAGTCTGATGAGATTTTAGATATTGTGATTAAGGAGATCATGGCTCTATAGATCAGACTTGGAAGGCTGACAAGTCTGTAGTTTAAAGGGTCAATTGTGGGTGCACCCTTGTGAGGGAGCATCACTACAGTAGTGTGCCAGAATTCAGGGATCTGGTATGTAGCTAGGATTAGGTTAAACAGCTTAAGAAGGAGTGTTTGTTTGACAACCCAGTAAAAGTATCAGGACCTAAAACAAGTAGTACGGTTTTTGATCTTTGAAAGTACCTTAAGGGCTCTTTTTCTTTGTAATTGTAAGGTTGAGAGTGACTCAGAGATGACTGGAAACAGAATAGGAGTTTCAGAAGGCAAGCTGGCAGCAAACTTGTGAGCCAATAGGTTTGCTTTGACATTTGTGTTGGGAGTGGGAGGCTTCCTGTGAAAAGTTCACAATAATTAAATTATTTTCCAATTTTATGACTGCCTTCAGAAGGATTTGTAGTTATCCTTTGTTTCAGATGCTAGCCACAGTTTATGGAAAGTTCCCGAGTTTTAGCGTGTACCCCCCACAACTACTCTCATGCTGGGGAGTAAAATCCCAACTTCAAACTTTGGGCAGTTTCTTCCTTTTGTTATACAGTTTGTTTACAATAACTTGACCACCGCGGTGGCTTAATTTTGAATTTTCCAATGGAACAGACTCTAGTAGGGACTGCTACAGCAATGCATTTACCTATATGTGCATAAAAACCTTTAGTGCAGCTGGCTGCATACTCTGGGTCAAATGCAGAAGTATCATGGGTAAATCCAGAAATTCAGTCATATAATTTTAGGAGGATGGCCTTTTTGAAGTCAATAAAGACAGCGGAGTTGGTTACTGGGGAATGGAGATTTTGAGAAAAAAAGCTCTCAAGCTGGTGGTCTGACTTAACTGACGAGGGGCTGACCAGGGGAATGAACATGGTAGAAGCAGAGTTTGTGAGAACCAGGTCAAGAATGTTTCTGCCCCTGGTGCATTTGACAGCAATTTGATCCAGGGAGTTTTTCCTTATTCAATCCAGACATCACTGTGCTTATCCCCAAGGATGTGTACATACGCCCATCTATGGAGGATTGCTGAATTCACCAGGATTAAATGAGCTGTTGCTTATGTTTATATCTTCTAACAATGCAACAAACTTTGCATGACCACCTTGGGAAAGGGTGTGGGATTAATGACACGTTATACATTGGAAGTTTAACTTAAAAGTTAGGTAGAGCTCAATGTGGGAGTCTCTGCGAATAAGTCTAGAAGGGATATGGTCATTAAACACCAAGACTCTAACGCAAGTTTCCAATGGGTCTAGAGGCATGGTAGGTACAAAACTCGGGCACTGTGGGAGTGTTATCATTACATTTCAATATCTCAGCAATAATACCTACACCAACATGATCGAAATGCAGAAGTGCCTACAGAGAAAGAAAAGCTAAGGTTGGGTACACTGGAGGGTGGTTTGTGGGATTTATTGAGAGAGAGCTGTGAAATGACACATCTTTGGTTGTATTTTGAAGTTCTAACGAGCAGTTGGCATGAAAAATAGGAGTCTAAAAACAGTGAAACTAATACACGGTATTGGCATGTCATCTAAACAGCTAAGTGAACAGCAAGCACAAGTCAGCTCCATCACAAACTAGATTTGCAGGAAGAGCCTGTCCTCAATTATAATAAGACAAAAAAATACCCACGTCAATAAACAAGCTTATGAAGGTATAGCCACAGCCAACTCATCTTTCTTTTTTATTATGGAAAATTCAGGAGCATAACTAGTTGACAGTTGGAAATACCTTGGGATCAGCACTACAAAGAACCTTTCTTTCAAAGAATCAGCAAAAAAAAATGTAAAGAATCATAACTGCAAAAAAGTACATTCTATAAAATAAAACAATTCTTGACACCAACTGTTCTCCAGTATGTAGTATGTTACATAAACTCTTGAATAGTACACTTGGCTGTGAATCTAATCAAAATCTGAAAAAAGAAAATGCAAATAGTGCTTAGAAGAGTTGCCAGGTTTTCAGCCAATCTTCCATCATCAATACAAACTGCAGGTGCTCTTGTTCAAAGTGTTACATCACAACTACTGCCAGCATTTATACAGTATTAACTTGGCACTGACCACAGAAAACAGCTTAAATCCTCACATAAAAAAAAAGCTATGCATCATCGAAAAGAAAAAAAGAAAAAATAAAACAGGCTCATAGACACAAGATGGAGCACCTAGTTACTACCTACCTGCCATAATGAATAAACGTTCACATTCAGTTATTTTTTAGACAATTTGGTTGAATTAAAAGCATGCATAAGAACCTACATCATCAACTCTCAAAACATCAAAAAAAAGTATTGAGCCAAGATAATGCCCTTGTTCTTATTATCAGTTAACATAAAAACAATCCTTCTGTCTCAACTTGGATTCTACAAAAAAGTGTACTGCTGCTTCATATGGTCTAGGTCTGTAATTACAGCACAGGGGATATTAAAAAAAAAAAAAAGACCTAAGAAAGTGCTTTACATAAAAAAGTGTAGCTACATTTACATATGCCAAGAAATTGATGCCTTACACCTAAGTATAGCTATGTCTACATGCAGTAAAATCAATGCCTTACCCTGAATGGCAGGCCTACCTAAAATTACACCTGGTGGACTACAGATTGCAAAGAGGGGATTTGAACTTAGCTTATAGATGTCTGAAGAATGCAGCTCTAAAAGCTGCTTTGGTTTAAAAATTTGTTTCACATAATTTTTCTAACAGGAATAATACATATTATTAAAATTAAAAATATACCACATACCCATTTTTCTTCCAAAAGGGGGGCTGTTTATATGAAACAGCCTGGTAAAAGACAAGCTAGAGACCTTAGAATGCGTCATCACTATTAACACTGTTTGATAACAGTGTCTGTAGGACACAGATGACAAAATAACCTTGCATGAGGTTCGGCTGTCTCTTAGGTTCATAGGTTTATACTAGGCTAACTGCCCTAGGGCATTTATAAGCCTAGCCCAAAGTTATGTGGCTTACGCCACCCCTTATGTTAGAAATACTGTGCCCATTAGTTTGTTGTGCCTCTGTCCAGTAGTGACACAGAGATGATTCCCAGGGTAAACCTACGATCTCCCATCCACCGGTCAAGATTTCTCTTGAACAGAGCCAGAGAGGTGCTCTGCCTCACATGGACTGGGATTTTATTCCACAGCATGGGGAGTCTCTGGATGATAAATCTATCCCTCCAGCACGTACTATTTATATCTGTGCTAAGGTTTAAGTCTCTTGCTCTAGTGGTTTTGGTGGATTTGGATTTTTTGAGGTGGAGCATGTCCATTAATTCCGGGTTGGTCATGGCCTTGTATGTCAGGCACAGGTCACCTCTGAGCAGACGGTATGCAACTGAATAGAGTGGGAGTTTCTTCAGTCTGGCAGCATATGACAGGTTTTGGAGTCCCTTTATCCTTTTGGTGAGGAACTTTTGGGGTCTCTCCAATTGCTGCAGGTGTCGGGTGAGATACATCCCGAATGGGGCATTGTACTCGATCATTGGTTTGATAAGTGAAGAGTACAGGGGAACAATGACCTCACTTGATCTGGATGTGAATCCCTTCATGATCAGGTGAGCAATGTAGAAGGTCTTTCGAACCACTTTAGCAACGTGAGCGTCAAACGAGAGGCCACTGTCAACCTGGGTCCCCAGGTCCCTGATAACCTCTTCTGTGCTTAGTGGGTTGCCACCTATATGGTAGCTTGGGGTTACCTTGTTTTTCCCGAAGGGTATGACTATACACTTTTTTGCGTTTAACTTCAGGCCATGGCTCTGGCACCAGCTATCAGTTTCCGTGAGACTCCTCTGAAGGATGTCTGTGTCCGATGTACTATCCACTATGGCACCCAGTTTGCAGTCATCCGCAAAAACTTTGTCAGCCATAGTCCTCCTATGTTTGCCTGTACTTCTGAGAAGTAGATGCCGAACAATAGGGGGCCAAGGACTGAGCCCTATGGGACTCCACTTGTAACCAGCTTGGAGTCTGACATGGCTCCAGCAACTCTAACCCTGTGGGTTCTGTCCTTTAGCCAGTTTGCAACCCATCTTGTGACATATGGGTTTACATTTAAGCTGGTAAGTTTCTCTATAATACCCGAGTGGGGTATTGCGTCGAAAGCTTTTGCAAGGTCAAGGTAGGCTGTATGGACTGCCTTTCCCTCATCAATGGCCTTGGTGACTGTTTCGAAGAAGTCGACCAAGTTCAAAAGGCAACATCTGCCCTTGACAAAGCCAAACTGGGTTGGGTCCAAGGTCTGCAAGTCCCCTATGTCCTTGTTTATGAGTTCCATTATGATCCTCTCCATAGCTTTGCAGACCAGGCTTGTTAAGTTTATGGGGCGGTAATTACCAGGGTCCGTAGAGGCACCGCCTTTGTGGAGTGGGACCACAGTTGCCGTACGCCACTCCTTGGGCACATATCCTGTGGTGAGGCTAAGATTAAACAGCTGCCTTATGTGCGGGTTTAGTTCTTCATTGAGTTCATGTAGCACACAGCCGGGGACCCCATCCGGTCCCACTGATGCTGTGTTTTTAGCTTTAGAGAGAGCAGCTTTCACCTGCGCATTTGAGATATCTGGGAGGCTACTCTCAGTTGGGATAGTTATCTCTCCTTTTGGGGGGAGAGGGGGGTGAAGTTTGCGCTGAACCTGACTGCCAGTATGTTGGCAATGTCTGTGGGTTCAGTGATTTTTGTATCATTTTGGACTAATTCTGAGCATATCTGGGAGTTTCCACCCAGGTTTCTGACATAGCTGAAGAAGGCCTTATGATTGTCTTTTGAATCTATGGCAATTTTTCTCTCAAGGTTGGCCTTGGATGATTTTATGAGGGATCGTAGTTTCTTGCTAATGCTGATCAAAGATGCCTTCCCTTTTTGGGATTTTGCTCTATCATGTAATAGCTTTCTCCTCTTATTGTAAAGTTTGTTTATGGCTGGTTTCCACCAGACTGGACGTTTGCCCTTGGTAGAAAGAGTCTTGGTTTTATTTGGGATTGCCTGATCCATGCAGTCCTGAAGGTGTTCATAGAAGGCATCTGTAAGGGCTTCCGCAGCTTGGGTTGTGGTTTCCATTGGCTCGGGGGCCTTGAAGGATACCACACCTGTCTTGAGTAGTGTGAAGTTTGCTTTAGAGAAGTTCTTCACTGTGGTCTTTTGTTTGGGGTGGGGGCGGGATGTGGATTTCTAGTGAGATTAGTTTATGATCTGATCTCACCAATGAGGGATATACTTCCGGTGTGGAGCATTTTGTCCCCATGTTCGTGATGATGAGATCTAGTATATTTTCTCCTCTTGTGGGGACGGTGACTAGTTGTTCCATAGCATTTGAATTTATGAACTCCAGGAACCTTTGGGCTAGAAAGTTTGGGCTTGAGTAATGTTCCCAGTCTATATTCGGGTAGTTGAAGTCACCCAATATGATGGTGTTTGGTGATACATTTATACCTCCAGTGTCTTCAGGAAGGCTGTGTGGGTTTCCTGAGTTTGAGAGGGTGGCCTGTAGCAGGCTACAAATTGTAGAGCAGTTTTGCCTATGGTTAATTGCACCTGGATGGTTTCCGATGCTTCGTGCGTAGCCACCAACCTGGAGGTGTGGGTATCCTTGATGAATATGGATACACCCCTCCTTTTGTGGTGTGGTCCGGGTTTTGGGGCCGAACGCATGATATGAGATGAAACCTGATAGTGCCGGGGTGCTCTCAGGAGCCTTGAACCAGGTTTCAGTCACAGCACAGACATCGATGTTCTCCATACTGAGAAGGGCCTCGAGTGCGTGCATTTTGAGATTTAGACTTCTGGCATTGAGCAGCATTACCCTTAGTTTCTTCACGTTTTTGTTTTCTAGGGTGGTAGGTTTAGAATTTGAGCCTTGCCTAAAAAGGCACTATGGGGGTGGCAAGAGCCTTAGCCAATATCCGGAATCCCAGGGGTGACAGGTGCAAGCCGTCCCTTGCAAAGCAGCATGGCTTGTCGAGCATGTCATCCCAGGCAGACAGGCACTGGATCCCCTTTGAATGACACCAGAAATTAAGCCAATTGTTAAAGCTGATCATCTTGTCACTATATTGTGGCATCATTCTTGGTGAAGGAAGGATACTGCTCAGGGTCATACCTGCCTGGGCTACATAATCAGAGAGCTCCTCTATGTCTCTTTTCATGTAGTCCAGGGAGGTACGTCTCGGGTCATTCACACCAGCATGGACAATGACTGTATCATACTTGTACTTGCCGTGGAGTGACCTGAGTGCTTGTGTTATGTGGCGGATTCTAGCGCCCGATAGGCAGCTTACTGTGACCTTCTCCTTGTTCAGCCTGGTGAGTGGGACGTCAGTGTGTCCAACTATGGAGTCACCTACGACAAGTATGTTTGGTGTTGTATTTGGCCTTTAGGGCAGTGACTGCTTTGCACACTGATTTTGTTGTTTATGTGTTGTTTGTGTGGTGTATTGAGTTTGCAGTTGCTTGGGTGTCTGCTTTGGAGGCCTCTGCTGTTTAGGTAAATTTTTACTCAGAGCCTCCGAGTATGTCTTAGTGTGTTTATGTGTTTGATTCAGTGGTGTGGTTGAGTTATGTGAGACTGATATTGTGGTGTGTGTAGTTGCCTTCTCCTCCTGCCTGGTCTTGCCAGTCCTGAGTTGAGAGAGCTCAGCCTCCAGTTTGGCTAAATAGCTGCATCTCTCACAAGTGTTAGTGTTACGTGGGAGGAGGAGAGGGTTGTCCGTGTACATGAGGCAATTGTAACATTGTCTCAGAATTCCCAGATTCACCAACTGGGCAGGAGAGGACGCCAGCATCTGACCCTTCGACGTGCTAGAAAGATTTATGAGTTGGTATGAGACAGAAAAGTAGTGGGCTTAGCAGGAAGTGGGCACTCCTGGGGAGTTTTGCTAGTGAGAGATTTGTATAATATAGGAGTGCTTGACCTGCAAAGAGAATGCTTATAAGACAAGGGATATGCTTATAAGACAAGTGCTGAGCTTTTGAGACGAAAAAGCTATTTGGAACAAGTGCTGCACTTTTTGGTGAAGGTGTAAACTGTTTAGGTTCCTAACAGAGCAGTTCTAAGGGAAAAATTGAAGAACAGACTTTCTGGAGCCAGAAAGAGTTTAACCGGCGCTGCCCGATGCTGCTCTAGTGGCAACTCCGCGCTAAAGCACGTTAAAGCGTGCTTGATAGCAGGGGCTGGAAAGAAGCAGGAATAGACCCAAAACGGAGAATAAAACTACAGTTTCAAGTCAGTAACCACCTCTACGGGCAGGGAAGCTGCTCAATGTTATTCACTGCCACTGATCAACAGAGAGACTTTCCTTTAGCCCAAGCAAAAATAGCCTCACAGAAACTTTCAAATAGTTCAAGAACAGCAAGCCTGTAACTGAACTTGACACTACAACACTAAGTTGAGCTGAGTATTACTCCTTTTCCAGATCTATCCTTACTTAGCATCCCTGTTTTTCTAAAAATTAATTCATGGATATTCAGCACTTATATATTCCTTCTAACCAACATGTGACGTTCCAACTCTGGACCAGTAATCAAGGAGCAGGAATCCTCACCTCTGGCACTGGAGAGGGATGATCACTTGGAACAAAAATAGACACACCCAGTATTGCCAGATGCAGCTCGCTGTGTCAAGCACAACTTCCCTTAAGAGCAGAGGGAACACACACAGTCCGGGGTCTGAGTTTCCTCCTCTGTTCAGATCCCCAGTAAGACTCCCCACTGGCACAGCTGTAGGGTTGAGTCCTCAGCCGATTGTCCAAGCCAATTCCTCCAGCACCCTCTCTGTGACACCAGTGTTTAGTGTCCCTGCTCAAAGTAGCTAGCTAGCTAGCACACACACACACACACACACACACACACACACACACACACACACACAAGGGAAAGGCTGGCACAGATTTACTAGCTATGCCCCCTTCTGCCCAGACTATAACGTAGTTACACTGCCACCAGACACCCCAAAGCCAGCTACTCCAAGGCTTTTACAAGGGTACCCAATTATACTGAGCAAAATTAATACTAATACAAATGATAGTGCTTGGCCAATGCAGTAAGGCTTCCAGGAGTGGCCACAGTGTCACCAAACAGATACAAGTTCTCTCCCAAGTTTAAAATATTCTCTACAGGACCAGCCACAATGAAAAGTTTAAATATATTTAAAAAAAGAACGTGAAAATACAGAATATCAAAACACCATAGTTCCAATCACAAAAAATACTAAAAAATAATACAGGTGGATAGGTTCACACAGTTACAGAAAAACAACACTTAACTAATCTCACTCTAACTTCCTGACTGAGCTAAAGAATTATTATTCCTTGGTTACTTACTAGAGCAAGGCAAGATAAAGTAGGTGAGGAGTCAGTCCTTCTCAGGTTCCAAGAAAGGACTACCCTGAGACTTGTCTCACCTAATATTAAACATTATTTTTAGTGATGGATTAGAGAATGACATCACATACATCTGGTCATCTGACTTCTGGTTCCAATGTAACCCTCCCATTGCTAGAAACTGTCAAGATTTAGCACATGTGTCAGTAATACACAAAGAGTCTTGCTAAGATCTGCTGCAGCTCTTGGAAGTCATAAAACAATTTTGAGCCAAAACCCTTCCCCAAGTAGCAATTACTTCACCCAAAGACAGTGCAGAACGCTTCCTAGTACAGACTTTTTGTCTCTAGCTGCATTGAGAACTGCAAGAGACAATCTTTATGGCCTAAATTAAGTAATTTAAATTCCTTATTGTTTTTCAGTCAGGTGGTTTGAAATTAACCTCTTCTCTTCCAGTAGCCTCTATTACAATATATACATTTCAACAGTTGAAATAATACATGTACATTTCTTCCTCTGTCCAGCAGGACACACTGATGCATTTTTAACACAAGCAACTTTACAAACTCAACACAAGCATCTGTACAAATCAGTCTGACATTCAAATAACATATAATTCTTTACTAAAGTCCAGCTAGCTGTGATGGCATATGGTACACATCCACTGCCCTACTTCTCCTGGCATAGCTGGCAATACCTCACATTGTCACATATATGACATATTCTTCATACATCAGTTCACAAGACAGACCAGGTAATTACAATCAAGTAAAATGTATACGTCACTAAAATGTTAACATTTTTTCCTTCTTATTTATTTTAACAAAATACAGCACATTTATTTCACAGGATTCCCTAGACGAGTTAATATGCCCAGCATAATCATCCTAGTTTATTTATTACAATTTAATAACTTGGTAAATGGGTTGGTTGGCAGACCCCTTGAAGCCACAAACAGGGCTCACAGGAAAATTATTAACATAAGTGCACATTTACAACTGCAGGTTTGCATACAAAAAGATATGTAAACGGACATGATATCCATAGTTATTGCAGTGTGCTGTCATACATTACTAAAGTTGTAAACTGGAAAGGGAGGATATGGATCTGTCAGCCATTATCAATGGCACAAATGCAATACGAGTCCTCGATCACAGCATTCTTAAATTCACTTTTGAACTTTTCAAGGATGGCAAAATTTAAAATAATAAAAAAAAAAATTATATTTGTTTTTTATTTTCTGGGAAAGTCTGACTGGGCCAGTAGTTTTGTTTGAGAAGAAACCCTGGCAGAAAAGCTGCAGTTGTTGCAATACATATGAAATACCATTAAAAGCAAAGTACATAAAGAAACACTTATTTGAAAGTTGAAAGCAGAATGATGAACAGGACAGCCAGAATATACTTCCCATGCCATGCTGAGAAAACAGACAACCGTAAAACTACATCAGCTCATCATGTACAGGGGGTGCATATTTAATATATCCAAGTACTGTCCTAGTCCAGCTCCCAAGCTATTTTCACCAAGTTCAAGTATGGATAAAGAAAATATCTGTAAACAAATTAAAAAAGCTTCAGCACAAAAAGATTCCGGCAAACCACATAAGTAAGTAATTAACTGCCACATATACTTTTTACTGCTTTTCTGTGGATATAAGAGGCCCTACTTATTACAATCACTCAAAACACATTTTAAAGTACACAAAATAATTGCATACAAGTTACACAGAAATAAATAAAAAACACTGCTGAAATAAAAACAAGAAAGCCCACGTCACTGCCAAAGAGCCTAATGCTTTCTCGAGGTTTCTATCCCCTATTCTGTGCAGTTTTATCTGCTGCCTGGACTGTATATGATAGCGACTTTCTATGCTCCATGAAGTTTAGCCTACTAGGTGGTGCCTGAAAACAAACATTAAAAACGTCAAGTTGTATACATGCAAAAGTGTGATAACGAACAAGTAAAACTATAGACATCAAACACAGACACACATTAAAAGATCCCACGTCAATCAAAAATGCTGCCCCTTTCAAATTATCATTAAAACGCACGCTAAGGACAGGTTTGCAATGACACTTTTGCTTACTGCAAAGAATGTGCATTTATTAATTTTCGCTATTTTTCTTTCTTTTTAAATACATTATCTGCTGACACTGTTTACAATCACATGATCTAGATCAACACACACTCAAACGCAAATCTACAGTGAAGCACATCGATCAGCTTTATTCCCGAAGTGATTTTTTAACACTTCCATCTCTGTGTATTTACAATCTTCCACCCAAATTTATACTAGAGTTTTTCACTGCTAAAAGAGGGGCATAAACATAACTGGAGGACACGATCTGTGCATTTCTAGTTAAAGTTTAGCCATCCTTTGCAGAAGCAAACAACTAAAAGAATACAAATCAAACAAAAATGAACTTGTACAACTAGGAAATTACCGTTTATGCGCACATACACGTCCGGCACAATGTAAACCGTATCAAAACAACATCGACTCAACACAGTACCGCTATCCTCTCCGATCTACACAGCCGTTGTAGTGTTGGCTACTAGGTTGATAGTCCCACCCAACTATGAATAAGGTCCAAGCCGCGTGACTCTGGGTGAGACAGTTCGCGTGCACATTTCCTTCACATTGCTGAAACGTCTGAATTATACTTTGTACTACAATTCCCATACGACCTTGTGATATACAGTTTTTTTTTTTTTGCTAAGAGGATTGCTGACAAGTAACTAGAGTTCTTGAATGACTGAGAGACTTCGTGGAAGGGATGTTATTAATCATTATGGTCTTTCTTGAATTAAGTTTCACGTTAGGAAGTTTGTTAGTGTTTGATGATTTCCTGCGGAAAGAAAAATCCACATCAAAATAAACATGTTATACTGGAATTAACTCGTAGCTGCCAAAATGAGTACTTAGTTTATTGTTAGTTACTGTGTAGATTTCACACACTTCTTTGCAAAACGATGTGATGCAATTTTTCATGCCAAACAAATGGCAGAGTATCAGTAGTGATTCTTGTTTGCCGCAGTAATTTTCTCTTTCACACATACTCAGAATTAAGCTTAGAATAACGAGCTTCAATCCGAGTTCAGAGTTTAGAGAGCCCCTAGTTAATAAATAAATTAAATAAAATGTGAGGATTCCGGTTAGATTCGGTTTTGACCCCGGGAATAAGGACAGCAAAACATTTTTCTCTAGAACCAGGGCAGCGCCAAAAATAACAGGAACATTTTTATATACTAACTCAACTGTCAGGGTGCAAAAAATCTATTAAAAATCCAGCAAGAGAGTTTTTGAAACTCTTACTCTTGTCATCAGGGAACATTTGCAAACGTAATCCAAGTGCACTTGCTTTCGACATACTGGTTAAATGTTTGCAGTTTATCAAAGTATATAGCCTATAATTTATCAAACATATGTTTTAAATGAAGACAATCTAACAACATGTAAATACTAAAAAAATATAAATATAAAACAAAAAACTTCTGACTCTCCACGTTGCTTAAACTTTTTATTGGTAACAAAAAAGACAAACGGTGAGCGCTTTCGCGTATGCTACGATACGCTTCTTCAGACAATTTAATATAAAAAGTAGCTGCATATTTATAGGGAGGCTCAGCCAAAAAGCAATTGTTTAAAATTAATCAATTAACTGTTGATTTAATCAAAGCAAACCGTGTAAACATGTAAATACTCTTAACACTCTGATTTGAAAAGTATTACTGTTAGTGCTAGTGATTCCTTTTTAATGTACAGTATGTGTGTGTGTGTGTGTGTGTGTGTGTGTATGTGATTATTACAATTTTCACTGGATCAGTGATGTAATTATGTGTTTTGTTCTAAGTTATTCATATGTATGTTTATGTACTGTTCAAACCAGCTTTACTCAAATGCTTATTATACTGTACTTTCAAATTGTAGTCTTATATCTGAGTCATGACTGAAAAGGGTCTGTAGACCTGCTCATTAACCCAGTTATCAAACTGAAAAATACAATTATTTGCATTAATAGCCATGTTTAAAAGAACAAGAACTCTGAAACTGTGAAGTCTCACATTACTTTATTAGCTTGGCCCCGACTCCTTGAAGGACTTATCGGAATTATGAAGCAAAAACAAGGGCAGAAGAGCAATATGAAACTTTCCAACATAGCTCTTAACCTTCCATTTCCAAAAGGTAGAACACTTCCTCTCATAATGTGCAACAAATGGACAAAATGTGGAAAACGTATTAATGACACAATTAGCAACATCCACTAGGAGCTCACAGGATGGTTAAATGTGTTACTTATTAAACATTCTTTTGATAAATTAATATCATTCAGTATTATTTATCATTGACATTATTGAAAAAAACATGAGGTTGATATATATGTGAAATTAACCAATGGAAGCATTTTGTATATATTGTATATAATGTGTGAATTTGTAATATGGTTGTGAAAAATAATAAAAAATGATTATTGAAAAAAAAAAAAAAAAAACTTCTTAACACTAAGTGTGTGTCAGACCCTTTTAATGCGCAAAAAAGTGACTTGTGGACCATGGATTTGAATGTTCCGTATAATGATGTACACGAGCAGTATGCTTGCAAAGTCTTAGAGAAAGAGAACAGACAAGCAAATTATGAAAGAAAAATGGGACAAGATTTGTAGAATATGTAAGTATGCAATAAAGTCCAAACATGTCAGGATATTTGCATAGAACTGTTTGTACAGGTGTTTTTATACACCAAGTAGACCTCAAAGAATCTTCTCTGAAGTGGGGAGTAGATACTGGTGATAGGAAAGGGAAGAGGGAGGACACTGGGAATAAGTATTTTTGAATTTATGGAGTTGATTCATCTTAAGGACTCCTTACAGAATGCCTTTATGCAAATGTAGCGGGAGCAACATGTAGTAACTAAGGAGATGATGTTTTTGAGTCAGTATTTAGGCTCAGGGCTTTATCCTTCTACCTTGTGGGGCCATACCCACAAGCAGAATGCTTGAACGCCAGATTAATCCGGGTCACTTTTTTGCCCCAGAGAGCTGTGGTTTTCATTAATAGGAATAGCTGCTATTCCCAGTTTTGGCTTCTTCATTACTCTCACTGGTTCACAGATTGGGCTGACTGCATCCCAGTATTTATGTTGTCAGGCTGATAGCATGTTAATCCAGTTCCATTAGCGGACCAGTCTTCTGACTGCTCTTCCAGAGTGTTTACTGTTCTGGAGGCTTCTGAGAATCCTTTCACTCTGAATATTTTTGGGGGAAATTAAGGGATTTTTTCATCTGGAATTCAACTAGGAATGTTGACCCATTCACTTCTCTTCATATCCTTGACTGGACAGTATCTGCTAGAGCTTTTTGATTCAGGCCTTAGTCCCTCATCCTCTAAAGGGCACTTAAGAACCATTTTCAACTTTCATGTTGGTCTGGATTCTACCTTCCTAGAACTGCTTGTAACCATTTAGAAGAGAACATTTCTTCTTAGGCCATACTGTAAAGATCTGGTTCTGCCTAGGGACATTTGCTTTCTGCTTGAGAAATTTACCTTACCTCATATAAGCCTGCCTTATCTTTTGTACTTATATACATGTCACTGCAGTCCTTATTATTAGAAGCTGTCACTTCAGCCATGTGGATTTCAGAGTTACAAACTTTGTATTGCCCCATATTTGGTATTTATGAGGACCTGACCTTAACAAATGTTAATCACCCCTGCTTAAGTTGTTAAAGTCAAGTCTAACTTTATGCAGTCAAATCTGCCAATACTGACCAGCAAATGACAGTGGCAGAATAAAAGATTTGTTTCTGCCTGCTGTCCATCAGGATGCATGTTTGCCTGCATTTTCTGAATGGTATGAAGTCTGAAACTCAAATGTCTCTAGTAATTTGTCTGTAAAACATGGACTTTATGAAGAACAGATCAAATATATGAGGGTAAATCTGAACATTCAGTGGAAATATGGGCAGTTCAGGACACGGAAGGTGACTGTAAAAGCAATGGACTGAGTTATACTGCCTTTTTGGCAGTGCTTGCTAAATGTTTTTTGGCTTTGAAAGCCAGCAAAACATTTAGTGATTTTTCTTTTTACTGTAACTAGTAGTACATGGAGCAGCTGAAGCTCCATGCACTACAAAGAATTATGATTGGATTTCTGTTCCTAACTTACTATTATGTGTTCTTGACATGGATGCCAAGATTCACCTCTCAAGCTTTGGTCTTGAGGTGAATTTCTTAGTATCCACGTCTCGAACACATAATAAGTCAGTTAAGATTTACGACCCGCTCATAATCTTCTGTGTCATTTTATCATTCATATAGACCTTGGCTAACATCCATAGATAAATAGCATATAGTACAGTATTAATTAGTAGCCGTACAAGGATTGAGTGAATTCTGAGATGTTGCATAATCCATGTCTTCTTAGCTGGGATCTACCTCATGCAATAAACTGCTGAATATTAGTGCTGTTCAAATATGCATCACTCATCTATGAATCTCAGTGTCTGGTTAGTAAGACTTTTCACTTGCAGAAGCACTGTTTTACCCATGCTGTCTCCCTGAGACCAACGTAAACTGATGTAATTTGTTTACTTAACTGCAGTATGGTCCTATGTCTGAGTAAGTCGTATCAAAGTCATTTTTGATTCTAAAATCCTGGTTAATCAAATAACTGCATTAGATTTATCTACTATGATCTGCTATTGTAAATTTATATTGCCTTTTGTCTTTTACTTCATTGGCTTCTAATTATCTAAAATGTATTCTTTTTTAGTACTGATTCCATTATTTTACATATGACTGAGGTTAGGTTAAGAGGTGAAGTTTCCAAACTTAATCCCACTCTGTAAAGAATGACTTAATCTGCCTTTCTCCACTCTTCAGCAAACTTGTCCCTCCCAGTAATAATTTATTAAAAGGGATTACCAGTTCTCACCACAGTTGTATTAAGAATTATAGGGTGAATTTAATCAGAACATATTATTTTACATTTGTTAACCGGTTAGTGTCCGGCTGGGCAAGTAGCCCATTTTCAGCAGAGACCGGGGGAGAAAAACTCCATAACAACAGTACAAAAAAAATTATAAAAGATTTTTACAAAGATTTACAATGAATATACAAAAAGTTTAACAGTTGCCTACAATCACAATTTACGAAAAGGGAATGTAAAACAGAAAACATTACATTTCCTAAGTCTCGCTACAGATTGTAATATGAAACTCAGATAGATAGATACATAACTAAAATAAACCATTCTTGTATTTTCATTTGGTAGAAGTAAGGCAAGGAGAAGATACCAGAAAAGAAACACAATTGCTGGCATGAGAAACTAGACAGGAGTATTACAGGAGCATAGCCACTGTTGAGTAAAGTATTCCTTTAGGAGTTGTTTGAAGCTATGACTATGGGTTTTTTAGGTTATTTTGGGGTATTAGGTTCCACTGTTTGGCTAATTTAAAAGAGAAGAGAGAGTCACCAAAGTAATTATGGGACTTAATTATCTTAAGTATATTGCTTTGTGTATCTGTAGTTTTTGAAGTTCTTTCATGGCTCCTCTTATTAAAGGACTTGGCATAATGTTATTTATCCTACATGTTTTTTGGCTATATTGGATAAATCTCTTTCGGTTTACCAGTTCTGTTTTTTTTTCACTATCTCATCATACCAGCCATACTATTCTTTAAGCTTCAGTTTCCATCTCTTGGTCTTTTTTTTCCCCTTTATGTATCTATAAATGAAATTATAGGTCAGGACCTCTGAATATACCCTGTCTTCCCAGTACCTACTTTATGGATAAGATGCAGGCCCTCATTCTCTCCTTTCTCTTCGTACAACATTAAAATTTTCTTAGCATGCATCCTATCTCCCTTCTTGACCGAATTATCTAGTCTTTCCTCTGCCTGGGCTTTTGCTTTAGATGTTATTTTTCTGTCTTTCTCTTTCAGTGTTTAGACACACACACTCACATTCACACATCCTAAATACTATATATTTTGCTACCGTTGATAATCAGTTACTTTTTCTTCTTTTCGATTTACATATGTGTTGCTGCCAGTTGGGCAGGTTTGATGTGATTCCCACATTACTGTTATGTGCTTGATCATAACAAAGGCACAGCTCCAGTTTATAACTTGGTGCCTTCTTGAAGTTCATGGATCTCTGGTCTGATTGAACGTTACATCTCAAATGATGGTGAAATACACCAGCAATCCTTTGTTCCCTAAAACTTGCCCATTTTGGATTGAGATCCTCTCTTATCTACAGTTTCAGAACACTTTTTATAAGATATAGTGTAACATAAATGTAGTAAAAATTTGCTTAGCAGTCTAATGAGGTCTAAGCATAGAAGTATGGAGTGTAGCTAATGATTATTAAGGGGGACTGAAAGATATACTTTTGTGATGCCCACCACTGCTACCAGTATGTGATAGCCACCAATATGTGTCATCCCCACATGTCACCAATAATCAAGGAGCCTGAATCCTCACCACTGATACTGGAGAGGGATGTGCACTTGGAATACAAATGGATACACTCAGTATTTCCTGCATCAAGCACAATTTCCCTTAAGAGCACACAGGGAACACACTCAGCCCAGGGTCTGGATGTCTCTAAATCTGTCTCCCTTCAGGTCCCCAATTAGACTCCCCCCAGTACAGTTGTAGGGTTAGGTCCTCAGCTGAGTGTCCAAGCCAAGTCCTCCAGCACCATCTCTGTAAATCCAGTGCTTTGTATCCCTGCCCCAAGTAGCTGACACACACACACACACACACACACACACACACACACACACACACACACACACACACACACACACACACACACACACACAAAACTGGGAAAGGCAGGCACAGATTTACCTGCTGTGCCCCCTTTTGCCAGTGTATAAGGTAGTTATCTATACCATCAGACACTTCACAACCACCTACTCTAAGGCCCTTAACAAAGAGTGTCCAATTATACAGTGTAATATTAATGCTAATACAAATGGTAGTAGTTCACCAAGATGGCTAGGCCTTATGGAGTGGTCTAAACAGTGTCACCAAATAAATAAATATAAGTACTCTCAAATGTTAGAACCACAGAGTTCAGATCACAGGAAATGTTGAAAAGAACAATGATGTACAGACTCAGACAAATAAAGAAAAACAATATGTAAAGTAAGCTTCACTATATTCCTGACTGAATCTAAGAGAATTTTACTGTTCCCTAATTAAGTTACTTACAAGGCAAGATGCTGTGGGTGAGGGTCTTTCTAGTCAGGCTTCCCAAGCAGAATACTCAATATTCTGAGAATTTACTTTGTAATATCTAAAATATAATTTCCAAGACGGCTGGCAGAATAACTTCATCTGGTCACCTGACTCAGGTTCCCACAGTATTCCCCTTTGAAGCTGAGAAAGGAATTTAGCACAGTCTGCCACAATACACATCCACATGTTTATGGCAGTTCCTGGCGCCTTCCCTCTTTTCACTGAGCTAATGGACAAAGGCTCTTCCCCAGACCCAACTTCTCCAGTCCTATTCAGCACTGTGGGGTACCTTTTAATGGTTTAACAGCTCATTTACATTTTCCTTATTTTTCTTAAAGTTAACCTCTACTGTACCAGTATCCTCTATTAAAACATATACATTTAATTCAGCTGCAATAATACATGTACATTTCTCTTCATTTCAGCAGGGTGCACTGTTGATACATTTCAAGACAAGCAAAGCTCCAAAATACATTTTCATTACAAGCATCTGTACAACTCAGTTTGATATTCAAATGACATACAGTTCTAATACATTTGTAACACAAGCATCATATATAAATCAGTTTGATATTCAAAAGGCATATCATTCTTTACAAAACTCCAGCTGGCTATGCTGGCACTTGCCCATATCACCACAACGTTTATCATTTACAAAGCAGTAAATATGAGAATTTAGTATGACTTGAAATCAAGAGCAAAAGCAATGTCTTTTCCCGGTTATGGGGTTGTCACAGTGGATCACTGGTCCTCAGATTGATTGGCAGTGAAGTTTGTATGGTGTCCAGTTGCCAGCCCAGTGCCCACCCTTCACAGAACACACACTCTGACCTGCATGCCTTTAAAACTCACTCAACCTAAGGGAGGACATGCAGACTCCACATAGAAAGTGCTCCAGCCGAGAATCAAACTGGAAAACCTCTTGCTGTGAGGCAACAACACTAATCACAGCACCACCATGGCCATTTAGTATGACTTGCAATCATCACTGTAATATTAGGAAGACTGTTTAAGATTTCCTTTTCCCCTCACTATTTCCTGTTCTATCCTATAGTCATCAACTGTTGCTATTAAATTGATCAGATGGAAATGTTTTTTTTTTCTGAAAACATTTACTGTCAACTTTATTTGTATTTAACCATTCCTTCCAACTAGGGAAATTGCTGTGGACAGTGAAAAAATAGGAAGCAAAACAGAGGCTGTAAGTGACACTACTTTGCAACAAAATTTATGAAATAATATAGTATATATATATATATATATATATATATATATATATATATATATATCGCTTAAAGGTGTCAGCCTTGTTGCATAAGAAATCCGTCATTAAATAAATGCAAGTTCCAATTCTACCAAATAATTTCACTTTTAAGGGGCATGGTCAAGGTGGAACATTTTTTACTTCAGTGAGACATGTACGTATGTAGTATGTAGACTGTGACATTTATATTTCAGCATTTCAAAATAGTGTAAAAACAGATTTGCATATATTAATATAACATTATTTGTGTTACATATTCTTTTGTATAAGCTTCTGTAAGCATAACATAAACTGTGCCACTTTGTCAAATACAACAATGTCATATATAGCCTGTCTGTTACAACTGTCTTTATATATTACAGGCTGCAGGCGTACTATGTCTGCTGACCAGTGGATAACATACAGGCACATGTACATATGTGTGTACTAGTTTAGCGACAACAAGGGCCTTTTTAAGCCTAGTCATGCATCCAAAATCTCTGGCGAGTTCTAGCTCAGTATAGGTGGTTCCATTAACAATGATAAGTGTAAGCAGGGTCTTGGAGGATGAAACATTTACAAGCAAGAGCCTGGGGGAGGAACCTTTTACAGGCTGTCTGTGTACATTAGAGATGTAGGTGCTAAACCAGGGATGAATTTCATGTTCCCCATGCAGTTGTCCATGTTATACTTGAACTGGCTTAGGGAGGAACTCTGCTTCACATGGATGGGGAGTCTATTCCAGAAAAGTTGTAGTCTCTGGGATATTTACCTGTCTCTCCAGCAGGTCCTATTTATATCACAGGCAAGGTTTAAGTCTTTGGAATGGGTAATTCTGGTGCTGTTTGTTTTACAGATATGCAGGAGGCCCATCAGGGTGGGGTCTGACAATGTCTTGTATGCTAGGCATAGATTTTCCTTCAACAGCCTGTCAGAGACAGAATACAGAGATCGGGCTTTGAGGTGGTTTGCATAGGACATGCTACTTATGTCCTGTATTGTTTTAGTGAGGAACCTCTGTGGGCATCGCAGTTGTTGGATGTGCCTGGTTAGGTATGTATCAAAGGGGGGCATTGTACTCAGTGATAGGTCTGATGAATGCTGAAGACATTGGAACAATGACCTCCTTGGACATAGATGTCATATCCCTGTTTATAAGTTGTGAAGTATAGAATGATTTCTTCACTACTATAGACACATGATGGTCAAAGGCTAGATTACTATCTATGTGTGTCCCCAAGTCCATGAGTAGTGGGTCGACTCTTATGGGTGCGTTGCCAATATGATAGTTACCAGGAGTGGATAACTTCCAAAAGGATACTATTATGCATTTCTTGGCATTTAGTTTTAGTCCATGTCTCTAATGCCAGTTGTTTGTCTGTGTCAGCCCTCCTCAAGAACATTTGTGTCATTGGGGGATTCAATGATAGCTCCTAAATTGCAATCACTGGCAAATTTAGTCAGCCACAGGTCAATGACATTCACATTGGCACTGACATCAAAGAAGTCAATATTCAAAAAGGAGCAATCCCAGAACCAATCCCATAGGGACCCCACTTGTGATTATCATCTTTGTAGAGGTGGACTCCCCAGTTCTACCTTCCTGGGTCCTGTCTGTGAGCCAGCTGGCTATCCACTGTATGACATAAGGGTTTATGCCTAACCTCTTGAGTTTGTCAACAATGCCTGAGTGGGTAATTGTGTCAAATGCCTTGGCCAGGACAAGGTAGATAATGTGAACTGTTTTGCCCTTATCCATTACTTTGGTGACCTTCTCAAAGTCCACCAGGTTGAGTAGGCATAACCTGCCCTTGACAAAACCAAATTGGATTGGGGCCAGTGTTAGGAGTTTTCCCGTGTGATATTGATAATTTCCATGATAATTCTTTCCATGCCTTTGCATATGAGACTAGTGAGATTTATGGGTCTGTAGTTGCCAGGGTCTGTAGATGGCCCACCTTTGTGCAGAGGGATGACTGTTGCTGTTCTCTATTTCTAGGCACAAAGCCTGTTTGGAGGCTACAGCAAAATAGCAATTCCAGAGGGTCTGATTGGTCTTGTTTTATGCTATTTAGAAGGCATTTTGGGATATTGTCTGGGCCCATTGATGCAATGTTTGTGGCCTTAGAGACAGCATTGAGGACCTGTTCCCTAGTGATAGTAAGGGGAGCTATATTATCTGAGAGGAGGTTGAGAGGGAGATGGGGTAAAGTTGGAGCTGAATTTGTCTGCCAGTAGGTTTGCTATATATTCTGGCTCAGTACAGATGGCTTCATTAACAATAAGCTCTGCTCAATAATTGTGTATTGCCTTTGAGATTGTGGAAATAGCTAAAGAATGCCTTGAGGTTGTCCTTGGCTTGGGAGGCCAAGTTTACCTTAAATTTGGCTTTTGTAGACTTTATTTGTCCTCTGAGTTGTTTGTTTAGTTTGATGAGCATGCTTGTATCCTGTTGGGTGCTATGCCTCCTAATTTTTGCTATCATTTCCTTCCTTCTGTTATATAGCCTATTGATGTGATTCTACCAGGGTGGCTTGTTTTTTTAATTACTTTTTTACTTCTTCCTTGTGGATACAGCTGCCTCTATGCAGATATTAACATGCTTGTATAGGATTTCTGTGAACAGTTCCGTGTAGGTGGCAGTATTCTCAGGGTTTTGGGGGGCTTGAAATTGTTCCAGGTTAGCACTTTTAGATTTTCTTGGCTTTGATTTGCTATGTCGGAAGTACTTTCAATTTGGTATTGTCTAAAAAAGGCTCTATGAGGTGGACAATGTTTTAGCTAATATTCGAAAGCCTAGAGGGAAGAGGTGCAGACCATTCCTAGCAAAGCAATGTAATGTGGTCTGTTGGCAATCTTATTCCATGCTCACAGATACTGCACCCCCTTAACGATACCAAAAACTAAGCCAGTTATTAAAGTTAGTCGTCTTCTGTTCATATTGTGGCATCATCCCTGGAGAAGGTAAAATGCTGCTCAGTGCCAGGCACATACCAGCCTGTGACATGTATTTCAAGACCTCAATGATGACTGTCTTCATATAGTCTAGGGAAGTACATCTCTAGTCATTTTCACCCACAGGGACTATGACTGAAGCATACAG